>NC_091327.1:11411770-11444270 GCF_038502225.1 Cherax quadricarinatus
AGATGAGGTTGTGATGATAACACATGAGGTTGTGATGATAACACATGAGGTTGTGATGATAACACATGAGGTTGTGATGATAACACATGAGGTTGTGATGATAACACATGAGGTGATGATAACACATGAGGTTGTGATGATAACACATGAGGTTGTGATGATAACACATGAGGTTGTGATGATAACACATGAGGTTGTGATAACACATGAGGTTGTGATGATAACACATGAGGTTGTGATGATAACACATGTATACAACCTTGTGTTTAATAACGCCTGAGAACCAAGAGTTTGATAACGTATATGAGAGATCACTTAATATACTAAGGGAATTATTGATGAAAACGAACAGTTTAAGCGACGATTGTACCTGTTTCTGTGAATATAAACAGAAAGTTATTCATACACACACACACACACACACACACACACACACACACACACACACACACACACACACACACACACACACACACACAGTGTTTGTGAATATTTCGCCTTTTCTGCGAATTCTAAGCACATATATATATATATATATATATATATATATATATATATATATATATATATATATATATATATATATATATATATATATATATATATACAAAGTTAAAAATAGCTGTAGAAAATTTTAAACTAGCCGCTTGTGTAGGTACAGGCAACAGATTAACTCTTTGCCTGTGAAGGTACGAGTCATGGAGGTCAGGCAACTTTCAGTAACCCGTCAATGAAGCCGATGTAATCCTCAAATCTATTTCTTTTTAATTAAACTGATGGTAGACGTGTAATGAAGAAGGTGACAGAGAAGAGACGCAGATACAACAACAGCAGTGTTATTTGAGAGTGAAAGTACAAGTTCGCAGAGATTTACAAAGAGAGGTCAAAACTAAACTAGTGGTTGCAATACAAGTCTATTATGAGACGAGACGTCAATACCAGGAAGGTCATGAAGCAACTCATGCGAGGTAATAGTAACATTAGTCTTGAGTCGAGAAATGTTCAGATAAATATAGACGTGGTAGTTTAGCGTGCGGGTTATAGACAGAAATTCGGTATTACGTGGTAGTTTTAGTAGGTGTCATACACACCCTTGATCACTTAGGATCATTATTGCTTCACCGGAATAGCTGAGTATAGAATAGTGTGCGTGGGGATGAGGGGGTTAATCTGTGTATGCGTATGTTAATCTACGTTACCCCGGTGATCCCTATTATTAATCATCATTTATATTTTCTTGATCTTCCCATATACAGAAACTCTCCATACCATTGCTCAAGGCAGTCTTTTACCCCCTTTCTAGCTCACAACAATAGCACAAAAATCAACCACACAACAATGATACAACAACTAGTTTCCAGCAGAGAGACTTCGACTGCCTAATTTATACGCCAATATATCTGATGCATACACTATGCAAAGTAAATCAAAATATATAAAAAATGATTATTTGATTGCAAAGAGATGAATATTCGACTTGGAAATCGAACGAAAACTGTGTCTAACGAACCAGCAACAATTCTATACGAAAAGGGAATAAAATAAAATAGAGAACAACTGGAATAATGCTTAACCAAAAAATTATGAATCCTTTGAGAGTGTGCATATCTGAGATTGAGGTGCAACCAGAAGAAGTGACAAGATGAATGAACCCGAGGACCATGGAAGAGTAACTGTAGTAATGAATAGTATCAGGAAAATTGTAAAAAGTGGTGGCCCCCAGGTGTGAGTTCAAGGGCCCATACTCACACAGCTACACGTGGACCACTTACTCAACAGAATAGATTCATAAGTTATACATGCATAAATTTTTGTTCTGAGGCTGCAAAAAAAAAGTTGCAGGATAAGAAAAGAAGACGAGAGAAAGAAGCTGCAAGAAGATATTAACAGTCTGGATGGTCCAGTTACTGGCTGCCGAATTTCAGAAGCATTCAATGAAAATTTCCTTCAAGGGGAAGTGGGTAGAGTGCCTTGATGCTACTGAACGGCTCTTGATTCCAGAAATTAGTGTTATCCGATGCATCTTCATCCCATTTCTCAGGAGCTGCATGACCCCTACGCATATAACGCATCTCTATGAATAAAGAAATGAAGATAATTTACTTTTACTACTATTACTACTACTATTACTACTACTATTACTACTACTACTACTACTACTACTACTACTACTACTACTACTCCTATTACTACTACTACTACTACTACTACTACTACTACTACTACTACTACTACTACTAATAATAATAATAATAATAATAATAATAATAATAATACTAATAATAATAATAATAAAGACATTAGGATGTATAATAAGGGAAGATGACCTACTACACTGTATTGAATGTAAATGTTAAAGTTCCTAAACTTCAAAAGGTTACAACTGAAACACATTTTGTACAAAGCGATAAACAAGTGAGGATCTTTCAGGAGGAAGAGGAGTGTAGACTCAGTCCTCCTTGTCACGGTAGAAACTCCAATCTCCTTTCATCGGAAACAGAAATTTGCGGACAGAGAAGACACCAAAGTTGTCTCTGGAGACAAATATAAGTCGTAGTGACTCATTAGTTCATGTAGTTATGATACAACAAAAAGACGAAACAGATCCCATTCCATATGTATGAGGTTAATCCACGAGAAGACGAAATGCACTGCTAATCACTTACATGATGCACCACGAGAAAGCTTAAGCCTTCCCAGAAGACAAGTCTCCATACACTTAAATGTCAAGTAACACATGAAACACATAAGAAACTGAACTAAACATTACACACTACTGCAGGCACCACCACACACTGCTTCAGGCACCACACACTGCTTCAGGCACCACACACTGCTTCAGGCACCACACACTGCTTCAGGCACCACACACTGCTTCAGGCACCACACACTGCTTCAGGCGCCACAAACTGCTTCAGGCACCACACACTGCTTCAGGCACTACACACTGCTTCAGGCACCACACACTGCTTCAGGCACCACACACTGCTTCAGGCACCACACACTGCTTCAGGCACCACACACTACTGCAGGCACCACCACACACTGCTTCAGGCACCACACACTGCTTCAGGCACCACACACTGCTTCAGGCACCACACACTGCTTCAGGCACCACACACTGCTTCAGGCACCACACACTACTGCAGGCACCACCACACACTGCTTCAGGCACCACACACTACTGCAGGCACCACCACACACTGCTTCAGGCACCACACACTGCTTCAGGCACCACACACTACTGCAGGCACCACCACACACTGCTTCAGGCACCACACACTGCTTCAGGCACCACACACTGCTTCAGGCACTACACACTGCTTCAGGCACCACAAACTGCTGCAGGAATCACACACTGCTGCAGGCATCACACATTGCTGTAGGCATCACACACACTGCTGCGGGCATCACACACAATGCTGCTTGTATCGTACACTGGTACAGGGATCACAAACTTCTGCAGGCATCATCCACATCAGCAAATACCATCTACTTCTGGAGGCATAATCCACTTCTATATTTATCATCCACTTCTGCAGGTATCTCATACTACTGTAGGCACATTATACATTGCAGCAGACATCATACTCTACTTTAAGCATCACGCACTGCAGTATACATCATTCACTACTGCAGACACAAGACATTGCTTCAGGCAACATGCACTGCTTCAGGCATCTCACACTGCTGCAGGCATCACACACACTGCTGCAGACATCACACTTTGCTGCAGGTTACAAACACTGCTGTAGGCATCACACACACTGCTGCAGCGATCACACACACTGCTGCAGGTATCACACACTCTGCTGCAGGCATCACACACACACTGCTGCAGGTATCACACACACACTGCTGCAGCGATCACACACACTGCTGCAGGTATCACACACTCTGCTGCAGGCATCACACACACACTGCTGCAGGTATCACACACACACTGCTGCAGCGATCACACACACTGCTGCAGCGATCACACACACTGCTGCAACGATCACACACACTGCTGCAGACATCACACTTTGCTACAGGTTACAAACACTGCTGTAGGCATCACACACTACTACAGGCACCACACACTGCTGTAGGCATCACACACACACTGCTGCAGCGATCACACACACTGCTGCAGGTATCACACACTCTGCTGCAGGTATCACACACACTGCTGCAGGTATCACACACACTGCTGCAGGTATCACACACACTGCTGCAGCGATCACACACACTGCTGCAGGTATCACACACTCTGCTGCAGCGATAACACACACTGCTGCAGCGATCACACACACTGCTGCAGGTATCACACACTCTGCTGCAGGTATCACACACTCTGCTGCAGGTATCACACACTCTGCTGCAGGTATCACACACACTGCTGAAGGTATCACACACACTGCTGCAGGTATCACACACACTGCTGCAGGTATCACACACTCTGCTGCAGCGATCACACACACTGCTGCAGCGATAACACACACTGCTGCAGGTATCACACACTCTGCTGCAGGTATCACACACACTGCTGCAGGTATCACACACACTGCTGCAGGTATCACACACTCTGCTGCAGGTATCACACACACTGCTGCAGGTATCACACACACTGCTGCAGGCATCACACACTCTGCTGCAGCGATCACACACACTACTACAGGCATCACACACACTGCTGCAGGCATCACACACACTGCTACAGGCGTCACACACACTACTACAGGCATCACACACACTGCTGCAGGCATCACACACACTGCTGCAGGCATCACACACACTGCTGCAGGTATCACACACACTGCTGCAGACATCATACACTGCTGCAGGCATCACACACACTGCTAAAGGCATCACACACACTACTACAGGCATCACACACACTGCTGCAGCATCACACACACTACTACAGGCATCACACACACTGCTGCAGGCATCATACACTGCTGCAGGCATCACACACACTGCTGCAGGCATCACACACACTGCTACAGGCGTCACACACACTACTACAGGCATCACACACACTGCTGCAGGCATCACACACACTACTACAGGCATCACACACTGCTGCAGGCATCACACACACTGCTGCAGGCATCACACACACTGCTGCAGGTATCACACACACTGTTGCAGGCATCACACACACTACTACAGGTATCACACACACTGCTGCAGACATCATACACTGCTGCAGGCATCACACACACTGCTAAAGGCATCACACACACTACTACAGGCATCACACACACTGCTAAAGGCATCACACACACTACTACAGGCATCACACACACTGCTGCAGGCATCATACACTGCTGCAGGCATCACACACACTGCTGCAGGCATCACACACACTGCTGCAGGTATCACACACACTGCTGCAGGCATCACACACTCTGCTGCAGCGATCACACACACTACTACAGGCATCACAACACTGCTGCAGGCATCACACACACTGCTACAGGCGTCACACACACTACTACAGGCATCACACACACTGCTGCAGGCATCACACACACTACTACAGGCATCACACACACTGCTGCAGGCATCACACACACTGCTGCAGGTATCACACACACTGTTGCAGGCATCACACACACTACTACAGGTATCACACACACTGCTGCAGACATCATACACTGCTGCAGGCATCACACACACTGCTAAAGGCATCACACACACTACTACAGGCATCACACACACTGCTGCAGCATCACACACACTACTACAGGCATCACACACACTGCTGCAGGCATCATGCACTGCTGCAGGCATCACACACACTGCTGCAGGCATCACACACACTGCTTCAGGCATCACACACACCACTACAGGCGTCACACACACTGCTGCAGCATCACACACACTACTACAGGCATCACACACACTGCTGCAGGCATCATACACTGCTGCAGGCATCACACACACTGCTGCAGGCATCACACACACTGCTGCAGGCGTCACACACACTGCTACAGGCATCACACACACTACTACAAGCATCACACACACTGCTTCAGGCATCACACACTGCTGCAGGCATCACACACACTGCTGCAGGCATCATACACTGCTACAGGCGTCACACACACTACTACAGGCATCACACACACTGCTGCAGGCATCACACACACTGCTGCAGGCATCATACACTGCTACAGGCATCACACACACTGCTGCAGGCATCATACACTGCTACAGGCATCACACACACTGCTGCAGCCATCACACACACTGCTGCAGGTATCACACACTCTGCTGCAGGCATCACACACACTGCTGCAGGCATCACACACATTGCTACAGGAGTCACACTACTACAGGCATCACACACACTGCTGCAGGCATCACACACACTGCTGCAGCCATCACACACACTGCTGCAGTTATCACACACACTCACTCACAGAAACAAAACTCACCAGAATAATAACAGATTCAATCTTTCCATCCGGATATCAAATCCTCAGGAAAGACAGAGGGAGGAGAGGGGGAGGAGGAGTTGCACTGCTCATTAAAAACCAGTGGGGTTTCGAGGAAATGGAAGGAATGGATGGCACGGGCGAAAGGGACTACTTAGTAGGAACAATCCAGTCTGAGGGACATAAGGTGATAATTGCAGTAATGTACAACCCACCACAGAACTGCAGGAGGCCAAGAGAAGAATACGATGAGAGCAACAGAGCAATGATCGACACACTAGCCGAGGTGGCCAGGAGAGCACACATGGGGAGAGCAAAGTTACTAGTTATGGGTGATTTCAATCACAAGGAGATTGACTGAGAAAACCTGGAGCCCCATGGGGGTTCCGAAACATGGAGAGCCAAGATGATGGATGTGGTACTGGAAAACCTCATGCATCAACATGTTAGAGACACTACCAGAGAGAGAGGAGAGGATGAACCAGCAAGGCTGGACCTTGTATTCACCTTGAGTAGTTCGGACATCGAGGGTATCATGTATGAAAGGCCCCTGGGAGCTAGTGATCATGTGGTTCTGTGCTTCGACTACATAGTTGAGCTCCAAGTGGAGAGAGTAGCAGGAATAGGATGGGAAAAACCAAACTACAAAAGGGGGAACTACTCAGGCATGAGGAACTTCCTTCAAGACATTCAGTGGGAGAGGGAACTGACAGGAAAACCAGTACAAGAAATGATGGACTATGTTGCAACAAAATGCAAGGAGGCAGAGGAGAGGTTTGTTCCCAAGGTAAACAGAAATAATGGGAAGAACAGAACGAGTCCATGGTTCACCCAAAGGTGTAGGGAGGCAAAAACTAGGTGTACTAGAGAATGGAAAAGGTACAGAAGACAGAGAACTCAGGAAAATAAAGAAATCAGCCGAAGAGCCAGAAACGAATATGCACAGATAAGAAGGGAGGCTCAGCGACAATATGAAAATGACATAGCATCAAAAGTAAAGACTGACCCGAAGCTGTTGTACAGCCACATCAGGAGGAAAACAACAGTCAAGGACCAGGTAATCAGACTGAGGAAGGGTGATGGGGAATTCACAAGAAACGACCAGGAGGTGTGTCAGGAGCTCAACACAAGATTTAAAGAGGTATTTACAGTGGAAACCAGTAGGACTCCAGGAAATCAGAACAGGGGGGCACGCCAGCAAGTGCTGGATGAGGTACATATAACCAAGGAGGAAGTGAAGAAGCTGCTATGCGAACTTGACACCTCAAAGGCGGTGGGACCAGACAACATCTCTCCATGGGTCCTTAAAGAGGGAGCAGAGATATTGTGTGAGCCTTTAACAAAGATCTTCAACACATCATTTGAAACTGGGCAACTCCCTGACGTATGGAAAATGGCAAATGTAGTCCCAATTTTTAAAAAGGGAGACAGACATGAGGCACTAAACTACAGACCTGTATCACTAACGTGTATAGTATGCAAGGTCATGGAGAAGATCATCAGGAGGAGAGTGGTGGGACACCTGGAAAGAAATAAGTGTATAATTGACAACCAGCACGGTTTCAGGGAAGGAAAATCCTGTGTCACAAACCTACTAGAGTTTTATGACAAGGTGACAGAAGTAAGACAAGAGAGAGAGCGGTGGATCGACTGCATATTTTTGGACTGCAAGAAGGCCTTCGACACAGTTCCTCACAAGAGGTTACTGCAAAAGCTAGAGGATCAGGCACACATAACAGGAAAGACACTGCAATGGATCAGAGAATATCTGACAGGGAGGCAACAACGAGTCATGATACGCGTCGAGGTGTCAGAGTGGGCGCCTGTGACAAGCGGGGTTCCACAGGGGTCAGTCCTAGGATCTGTGCTGTTCTTGGTATATGTAAACGACATAACGGAAAGGATAGACTCAGAAGTGTCCTTGTTTGCAGATGATGCGAAGTTAATGAGAAGAATAAAATCGGATGAGGATCAGGCAGGACTACAAAGAGACCTGGACAGGCTACAAGCCTGGTCCAGCAACTGGCTCCTTGAATTTAACCCTGCCAAATGCAAAGTCATGAATATTGGGGAAGGGCAAAGAAGACCGCAGACACAATATAGTTTAGGTGGCTAAAGACTGCAAACCTCACTCAAGGAAAAAGATCTGGGGGTGAGTATAACACCGAGCATATCCCCTGAGGCGCACATCAATCAGATAACTGCTGCAGCATACGGGCGACTGGCAAACCTACGGATAGCGTTCCGATACCTCAGTAAGGATTCGTTTAAGACTGTATACCATTTACGTCAGGCCCATACTGGAGTATGCAGCACCAGTTTGGAATCCACACCTAGTCAAGCATGTCAAGAAATTAGAGAAAGTGCAAAGGTTTGCAACAAGACTAGTTCCAGAGCTACGGGGATTGTCCTACGAAGAAAGGTTGAGGGAAATCGGCCTGAAGACACTGGAGGACAGGAGGGTCAGGGGAGACATGATAACGACATATAAAATACTGCGCGGAATAGACAAAGTGGGCAAAGACGGGATGTTCCAGAGAAGGGACACAGACACAAGAGGTCACAATTGGAAGTTGAAGACTCAGATGAATCAAAGGGATGTTAGGAAGTATTTCTTCAGTCATAGAGTAGTCAGGCCGTGGAATAGCCTAGAAAGTGACGTAGTGGAGGCGGGAACCATACATAGTTTTAAGGCGAGGTATGATAGAGCTCATGGGGCAGGGAGAGAGAGGACCTAGTAGCAATCAGCGAAGAGGCGGGGCCAGGAGCTGTGAATCGACCCCTGCAACCACAAATAGGTGAGTACAAATAGGTGAGTACACTGCTGCAGGCATCACACACACTGCTGCAGGCATCACACACACTGCTGCAGGCATCACACACACTGCTGCAGGCATCATACACTCTGCTACAGGCGTCACACACACTACTACAGGCATCACACACTGCTGCAAGCATCACAAACACACTGCTGCATGAACTATGTACTTCAGGGGTTACCTACGACCTACTGTGACGACGGTCAAGCTTGACCTCAGGCCAGCAAACCTTACACAATATTAATAAAATCATGGAGTAGTGTGACTTGCACTTTATTAAGTACGCCGCAGGGTAAACGTGTTTTTTTACAAGTTTGACTTTAATATCTTTTATATTTTTCCCTGTACTCACTTTACATTCTGTATTGATGAATCGTTCATTTGTTTTTTCATGTATTTCCATTTATCTTTAAATTAATAGCTCATTTTAGGCCTTGTGTATTTAATTTATTTTTCGACTCTTAACTTTTGTTTCAATTCCTTGTTATTTCATTCATTAAATAAAGAAGTCACTCATTGAATAACTCAGAAAAGTTCATTAATGGAAGTTAATTTTTCATCTTCTTTGCATTATCTTTGAAAGTTATATCAGCTATACTCTAAATACAGTAACAGTAATAGTGTTTCATATATTGTTTCATACTATGGAACAATGCTCTTCTCCAGACTGAGGGACTGACCACCTCAAAACTTTAAGGGTGATGGACTGATTACATCGTCTTCAAGTATCTTCTGCTTCTATCAACTTTTCTGTACTCGACTGAAGAAGCCTACTGTGTAGGCGAAACGTTTCACAATAAAGATACCTAAGTGTTGCATATGTGTCTTACCTAACAACCTGTCGGTATTTTATACCATTTTAATGTTCAGTAATAGTAGTGTCCTGGGAGCTTATTGTTGACTTCCATCTAATAATATCTTTTATTTTATGTATGTTATGCTTCAAACAATGTAATTAGTTTTTGCTCTCACGGGGCTCGATAATCTCGTTGTCAGCCTTTATTGACCAACTGGCTTAGAAAGGCAATTCTGTCTTTGAAATGAATATCAAAGCAATTCATGGGAAATACAACTGGAAATCAAGCGATGTATTGGGACCACAAATACAAATTTTCAGAGACATATCTCGCACCAGCATGCTGTGCCGTGCTCTAACACCAGTCTTCTCATGTGTACACGCAGATGTGATATTCTACGCTAAGACTGACACCATACTGGTGCCGTACACATGTTTATGTCATTTATCCAGTCACTTCTCTCCATGAAGTGAGGCTTTCTTCAAATTCACGATAGTAACAAATTGTGAAAAGAGTACTAGGTACTGAAGCTTGTATGGCGGTGGTCTTCTTGGTAAAGATGAGCAGCAGCCGCCGCCGCCGCCGCGGCCGCCGGGAGGTACACAATCCTACGCTTACAAGTGGGACAGGTGCTGGGATGATACACAGACATGCATAAACGTGGGGCAGGTGTAGGGGTGTGCATAGTCCTGTGTCTACACGTGGGATGGCTGCCAGGGTGTGCACGATCCTGTGTCTACGTATATCTTGGACAGGTATTGGGGAGTACATAAACCTGTGCCTACACATGGGATAGGTGCCGGGATTTACAGAAGCCTGTGTTTACACATGGGAGAGATATTGGGGAGTGCACAATAATGTGTTTTCGCACGGGACAGGTAATGGGGTGTGCATTATATTTAACACTATAACAAATTTTAGAATGTTTTTGAGTGCAACTCAGCAATAAATTAATTATCGGTGGTGATACACATAAGTAGCCACGTTGATACATTTATACGGCATCCAAAATTATGAACATGCATTAAGCCCGTATCGCTCACCAGTAATAACAATGGTCAGTAAATACTCAACTCCAATATAACTCAGAGCCATTTTTTCATTGTTTTTAAAAGTGGTGGAAAGCCCTATGTAGATTCACCAGTGTGTGTTTAACACTGGTACCAGCACTGGTATAACACTAGCAGCTTAGCACTGGTAACCAGCATTGGTATAACACTAGCAGCTTAGTACTGGTACGCAGACCGGGTATAACACTAGCAGCTTAGCACTGGTACCCAGCACTGGTATAACACTAGCAGCTTAGCACTGGTACCTAGCACTGGTATAACACTAGCAGCTTAGCACTGGTACCTAGCACTGGTATAACACTAGCAGCTTAGTACTGGTACCTAGCACTGGTATAACACTAGCACCTTAGCACTGGTACCCAGCACTGGTATAACACTAGCAGCTTAGCACTGGTAACCAGCATTGGTATAACACTAGCAGCTTAGCACTGGTACCTAGCACTGGTATAACACTAGCAGCTTATTACTGGTACCTAGCACTGGTATAACACTAGCAGCTTAGTACTGGTACCTAGCACTGGTATAACACTAGCAGCATAGCACTGGTACCTAGCACTGGTATAACACTAGCAGCTTAGTACTGGTACCTAGCACTGGTATAACACTAGCAGCATAGCACTGGTACCCAGCACTGGTATAACACCAGCAGCTTAGCACTGGTACCTAGCACTGGTATAACACTAGCAGCTCAGCACTGGTAACCAGCACTGGTATAACACTAGCAGCTTAGCACGGGTACCCAGCACTGGTATAACATTAGCAGCTTAGCACTGGTACCTAGCACTGGTATAACACTAGCAGCTTAGTACTGGTACCTAGCACTGGTATAACACTAGCAGCTTAGTACTGGTCTAGCACTGGCATAAAACTAGCAGCTTAGCACTGGTACCTAGAACTGGTATAACACTAGCACCTTAGTACTGATACGCAGCACTAGTATAACACTAGCAGCTTAGCACTGGTACCTAGTACTGGTATACCACTAGCAGCTTAGCACTGGTGCCCAGCACTGTTATAACACTAGCAGCTTAGCACTGGTGCCCAGCACTAGTATAACACTAGCAGCTTAGCACTGGTACCTAGCACTGGTATAACACTAGCAGCTTAGTACTGGTACCTAGCACTGGTATAACACTAGCAGCTTAGCACTGGTACCCAGCACTGGTACCCAGCACTGGTATAACACTAGCAGCTTAGCACTGGTACCTAGCACTGGTATAACACTAGCAGCTTAGTACTGGTAACCAGCACTGGTATAACACTAGCAGCTTAGCACTGGTACCTAGCACTGGTATAACACTAGCAGCTTAGTACTGGTCTAGCACTGGTATAACACTAGCAGCTTAGCACTGGTACCTAGCACTGGTATAACACTAGCATTGGTATAACACTAGCAGCTTATTACTGGTACGCAGACCTGGTATAACACTAGCAGCATAGCACTGGTACCCAGCACTGGTATAACACTAGCAGCTTAGCACTGGTACCTAGCACTGGTATAACTCTAGCAGCTTATTACTGGTACCTAGCACTGGTATAACACTAGCAGCTTAGTACTGGTACCTAGCACTGGTACAACACCAGCACCTTAGCACTGGTACCTAGCACTCGTATAACACTAGCAGCTTAGTAATGGTACCTAGCTCTGGTATAACACTAGCAGCTTAGCACTGGTACCCAGCACTGGTATAACACCAGCATCTTAGCACTGGTACCTAGCACTGGTTTAACACTAGCAGCTTAGCACTGGTAACCAGCACTGGTATAACACTAGCAGCTTAGCACTGGTACCCAGCACTGGTATAACACTAGTAGCTTAGCACTGGTACCTAGCACTGGTATATCACTAGCAGCTTAGTACTGGTACCTAGCACTGGTATAACACTAGCAGCTTAGTACTGGTCTAGCACTGGTATAACACTAGCAGCTTACCACTGGTACCTAGAACTGTATAACACTAGCAGCTTAGTGCTGGTACGCAGCACTGGTATAACACTAGCAGCTTAGTACTGGTAACCAGCACTGGTATAACACTAGCAGCTTAGTACTGGTAACCAGCACTGGTACAACACCAGCACCTTAGCACTGGTACCTAGCACTCGTATAACACTAGCAGCTTAGTAATGGTACCTAGCTCTGGTATAACACTAGCAGCTTAGCACTGGTACCCAGCACTGGTATAACACCAGCATCTTAGCACTGGTACCTAGCACTGGTTTAACACTAGCAGCTTAGCACTGGTAACCAGCACTGGTATAACACTAGCAGCTTAGCACTGGTACCCAGCACTGGTATAACACTAGTAGCTTAGCACTGGTACCTAGCACTGGTATATCAATAGCAGCTTAGTACTGGTACCTAGCACTGGTATAACACTAGCAGCTTAGTACTGGTCTAGCACTGGTATAACACTAGCAGCTTACCACTGGTACCTAGAACTGTATAACACTAGCAGCTTAGTGCTGGTACGCAGCACTGGTATAACACTAGCAGCTTAGTACTGGTAACCAGCACTGGTATAACACTAGCAGCTTAGTACTGATACGCAGCACTAGTATAACACTAGCAGCTTAGCACTGGTACCTAGTACTGGTATAACACTAGCAGCTTAGCACTGGTGCCCAGCACTGGTATAACACTAGCAGCTTAGCACTGGTATAACACTAGCAGCTTAGTACTGGTACCTAGCACTGGAATAACACTAGCAGCTTAGCACTGGTGCCCAGCACTAGTATAACACTAGCAGCTTAGCACTGGTACCTAGCACTAGTATAACACTAGCAGCTTAGCACTGGTACCTAGCACTGGTATAACACTAGCAGCTTAGCATTGGTAACCAGCACTGGTATAACACTAGCAGCTTAGTACTGGTCTAGCACTGGTATAACACTAGCAGCTTAGCACTGGTACCTAGCACTGGTATAACACTATCAGCTTAGCACTGGTACCTAGCACTGGTATAACACTAGCAGCTTAGTACTGGTACCCAGCACTGGTATAACACTAGCAGCTTAGTACTGGTAACCAGCACTGGTATAACACTAGCAGCTTAGTACTGATACGCAGCACTAGTATAACACTAGCAGCTTAGCACTGGTACCTAGTACTGGTATAACACTAGCAGCTTAGCGCTGGCGCCCAGCACTGGTATAACACTAGCAGCTTAGCACTGGTATAACTCTAGCAGCTTAGTACTGGTACCTAGCACTGGTATAACACTAGCAGCTCAGCACTGCTGCCCAGCACTAGTATAACACTAGCAGCTTAGCACTGGTACCTAGCATTGGTATAACACTAGCAGCTTAGCACTGGTGCCCATCACAGGTGTAACACTAGCAGCTTAGTATTGGAATAACACTAGCAGCTTTGTACTGGTAAAACACTAGCAGCTTAGCACTGGTAACCAGCACTGGTATAACACTAGCAGCTTAGTACTGGTACGCAGACCTGGTATAACACTAGCAGCTTAGCACTTGTACCCAGCACTGGTATAACACTAGCAGCTTAACACTGGTACCAAGCACTGGTATAACACTAGCAGCTTAGCACTGGTACCTAGCACTGGTATAACACTAGCAGCTTAGTACTGGTACCTAGCACTGGTATAACACTAGCAGCTTAGCACTGTTACCCAGCACTGGTATAACACTAGAAGCTTAGCACTGGTATAACACTAGCAGCTTAGCACTGTTAACCAGCACTGGCATAACACTAGCAGCTTAGCACTGGTACCCAGCACTGGTATAACACTAGCAGCTTAGCATTGGTACCTAGCACTGGTATAACACTAGCAGCTTATTACTGGTACCTAGCACTGGTATAACACTAGCAGCTTAGTTCTGGTACGTAGCACTTGTATAACACTAGCAGCTTAGCACTGGTACCTAGGACTGGTATAACACTAGCAGCTTAGCACTGGTACCCAGCACTGGTATAACACTAGCAGCTTAGCACTGGTACCTAGCACTGGTATAACACTAGCAGCTTAGCACTGGTAACCAGCACTCGTATAACACTAGCCGCTTAGCACTGGTACCCAGCACGGGTATAACACTAGCAGCTAAGCACTGGTACCTAGCACTGGTATAACACTAGCAGCTTAGTACTGGTACCTAGCACTGGTATAACACTAGCAGCTTAGTACTGGTACCTAGCACTGGTATAACACTAGCAGCTTAGCACTGGTACCTAGCACTGGTATAACACTAGCAGCTTAGCACTGGTGCCCAGCACTGGTATAACACTAGCAGCTTAGCACTGGTATAAAACTAGCAGCTTAGTACTGGTACGTAGCACTCGTATAACACTAGCAGCTTAGCACTGGTGCCCAGCACTAGTATAACACTAGCAGCTTAGTACTGGTACGCAGCACTGGTATAACACTAGCAGCTTAGTACTGGTATCCAGCACTGGTATAACACTAGCAGCTTAGCACTGGTATCCAACACTGTTGTAACACTAGCAGCTTAACACTGGTAACCAGCACTGGTGTAGCACTCGCAGCTTAGCACTGGTGCCTAGCACTGGTATAACACTAGCAGCTTAGTACTGGTATAACACTAGCAGCTTAGTACTGGTACGCAGCACTGGTATAACACTAGCAGCTTAGTACTGGTACGCAGCACTGGTATAACACTAGCAGCTTAGTACTGGTACCAAGAACTGGTATATTACTAGCAGCTTAGCACTGGTATCCAGCACTGCTGTAACACTAGCAGCTTAACACTGGTAACCAGCACTGGTGTAACACTAGCAGCTTAGCACTGGTGCCCAGCAGTGGTATAACACTAGCAGCTTAGTACTGGTACGCAGCACTGGTATAACGCTAGCAGCTTAGCACTGGTACCCAGCACTGGTATAACACTAGTGGCTTAACACTGGTACGCATCACTAGTATAATACTAGCAGCTTAGTACTGGTACCCAGCACTGGTATAACACTAGCAGCTTAGCACTGGTATCCAACACTGCTGTAACACTAGCAGCTTAACACTGGTAACCAGCACTGGTGTAGCACTAGCAGCTTAGCACTGGTGCCCAGCACTGGTATAACATTAGCAGGTTTGTACTGGTACCAAGCACTGGTATTTTACTAGCAGCTTAGCACTGGTATCCAGCACTGCTGTAACACTAGCAGCTTAACACTGGTAACCAGCACTGGTGTAACACTAGCAGCTTAGCACTGGTGCCCAGCACTGGTATAACACTAGCACATTAGTACTGGTACGCAGCACTGGTATAACACTAGCAGCTTAGTACTGGTACGCAGCATTGGTATAACACTATCAGCTTGGTACTGGTGCCAAGCACTGGTATAACACTAGCAGCTTAGCACTGGTACCCAGCACTGGTATAACACTAGCAGCTTAGTACTGATACGCAGCACTAGTATAACACTAGCAGCTTAGCACTGGTACCTAGTACTGGTATAACACTACCAGCTTAGCACTGGTGCCCAGCACTGGTATAACACTAGCAGCTTAGCACTGGTATAACTCTAGCAGCTTAGTACTCGTACCTAGCACTGGTATAACACTAGCAGCTTAGCACTGGTGCCCAGCACTAGTATAACACTAGCAGCTTAGCACTGGTATAACACTAGCAGCTTAGCACTGGTGCCTAGCACAGGTGTAACACTAGCAGCTTAGTACTGTTATAACACTAGCAGCTTTGTACTGGTATAACACTAGCAGCTTAGCACTTGTGCCCAGCACTGGTATAACACTAGCAGCTTAGCACTGGTATAACACTAGCAGCTTAGTACTGGTACCTACCACTGGTATAACACTAGCAGCTTAGAACTGGTGCCCATCACTAGCATAACACTAGCAGCTTAGTACTGGTACGCAGCACTGGTATAACACTAGCAGCTTAGTACTGGTATCCTGCACTGGTATAATACTAGCAGCTTAGCACTGGTGTCCAACACTGCTGTAACACTAGCAGCTTAACACTAGTAACCAGCACTGGTGTAGCACTAGCAGCACTGGTGCCCAGCACTGTTATAACACTAGCAGCTTAGTACTGGAACGCAGCACTGGTATAACACTAGCAGCTTAGTACTGGTACTCAGCACTGGTATAACACTAGCAGCTTAGTACTGGTACGCAGCACTGGTATAACACTAGCAGGTTAGTACTGGTACCAACACTGGTATATTGCTAGCAGCTTAGCACTGGTATCCAGCACTGCTGTAACACTAGCAGCTTAACACTGGTAACCAGCACTGGTGTAGCACTAGCAGCTTAGCACTGGTGCCAAGCACTGGTATAACACTAGCAGCTTAGTACTGGTACGCAGCATTGGTATAACACTATCAGCTTGGTACTGGTGCCAATCACTGGTATAACACTAGCAGCTTAGCACTGGTACCCAGCAATGGTATAACACTAGCAGCTTAGTACTGATACGCAGCACTAGTATAACACTAGCAGTATAGCACTGGTACCTAGTACTGGTATAACACTAGCAGCTTAGCACTGGTGCCCAGCACTGGTATAGCACTAGCAGCTTAGCACTGGTATAACTCTAGCAGCTTAGTACTGGTACCTAGCACTGGTATAACACTAGCAGCTTAGCACTGGTGCCCAGCACAGGTATAACACTAGCAGCTTAGTACTGGTATAACACTAGCAGCTTTGTACTGGTGTAACACTAGCAGCCTAGCACTGGTAACCAGCACTGGTATAACACTAGCAGCTTAGTACTGATGCGCAGACCTGGTATAACACTAGCAGCTTAGCACTGGTACCCAGCACTGGTATAACACTAGCAGCTTAGCACTGGTACCTAGCACTGGTATAACACTAGCAGCTTAGTACTGGTACCTAGCACTTATATAACACTAGCAGCTTAGCACTGGTACCCAGCACTGGTATAAGACTAGCAGCTTAGCACTGGTATAACAATAGGTGCTTAGCACTGTTAACCAGCACTGGCATAAAACTAGAAGCTTAGCACTGGTACCTAGCACTGGTATAACACTAGCAGCTTATTACTGGTACCTAGCACTGGTATAACACTAGCAGCTTAGTACTGGTACCTAGCACTTGTATAACACTAGCAGCTTAGCACTGGTACCTAGCACTGGTATAACACTTGCAGCTTAGTACTGGTACCTAGCACTGGTATAACACTAGCAGCTTAGCACTGGTATAACACTAGCAGCTTAGCACTGGTACCTAGCACTGGTATAACACTAGCAGCTTAGCACTGGTAACCAGCACTGGTATAACACTAGCAGCTTAGCACTGGTACCTAGCACTGGTATAACACTAGCAGCTTAGTACTGGTACCTAGCACTGGTATAACACTAGCAGCTTAGTACTGGTACCTAGCACTGGTATAACACTAGCAGCTTAGTACTGGTACCTAGCACTGATATAACACTAGCAGCTTAGCACTGGTACCTAGCACTGGTATAACACTAGCAGCTTACTACTGGTACCCAGCACTGGTATAACACTAGCAGCTTAGTACTGGTAACCAGCACTGGTATAACAATAGCAGCTTAGCACTGGTATCCAACACTGCTGTAACACTAGCAGCTTAACACTGGTAAGCAGCACTGGTGTAGCACTAGCAGCTTAGCACTGGTGCCCAGCACTGGTATAACACTAGCAGCTTAGTACTGGAACGCAGCATTGGTATAACACTAGCAGCTTAGTACTGGTACCAAGCACTGGTATATTACTAGCAGCTTAACACTGGTATCCAGCACTGGTGTAACACTAGCAGCTTAACACTGGTAACCAGCACTGGTGTAACACTAGCAGCTTAGCACTGGTGCCCAGCACTGGTATAAAACTAGCAGCTTAGTACTGGTACCCAGCACTGGTATAACACTAGCAGCTTAGCACTGGTACGCATCACTAGTATAACACTATCAGCTTAGTACTGGTACCCAGTACTGGTATAACGCTTGCAGCTTAGTACTTGTACGCAGCACTGGTATAGCACTATCAGCTTAGCACTGGTAACCAGCACTGGTATAACAATAGCAGCTTAGTACTGGTACCCAGCACTGGTATAACACTAGCAGCTTAGTACTGGTACCCAGCACTGGTATAACACTAGCAGCTTAGCACTGGTAACCAGCACTGGTATAACACTAGCAGTTTAGCACTGGTACCGAGCACTGCTATTAAACTAGCAGCTTAGCACTGGCACCTAGCACTGGTACCTAGCACTGGTATAACACTAGCAGATTAGCACTGGTACCCAGCACTGGTATAACACTAGCAGCTTAACACTGGTTCCCAGCATTGGTATAACACTAGCAGATTAGCACTGATAACCAGCACTGGTATAACACTAGCAGCTTAGTACTGGTACGCAGCATTGGTATAACACTATCAGCTTAGCACTGGTACCCAGCACTGGTATAACACTAGCAGCTTACCACTGATACCCAGCACTGGTATAAGACTAGCAGCTTAACACTGGTACCCAGCACTGGTATAACACTAGCAGCTTAGCACTGGTAACCAGCACTGGTATAACACTAGCAGCTTAGTACTGGTACCCAGCACTGGTATAACACTAGCAGCTTAGCACTGGTACCAAGCACTCGCATAGCACTAGCAGCTTAGTACTGGTACCCAGCACTGGTATAACAGTAGCAGCTTAACACTGGTACTAAGCACTGGTATAACACTAGCAGCTTAGTATTGGTACCCAGCACTGGTATAACACTAGCAGCTTAGCACTGGTATAACACTAGCAGCTTAGTACTGGTACCCAACGCTGGTATAACACTAGCAGTTTTGTACTGGTACCCAACACTGGTATAACACTAGCAGCTTAGTACTGGTACCCAGCACTGGTATAACACTAGCAGCTTAGCACTGGTACCAAGCACTGGTATAACACTAGCAGCTTAGTACTGGTACCCAGCACTGGTATAACACTAGCAGCTTAACACTGGTACCCAGCACTGGCATAACACTAGCAGCTTAGTACTGGTACCCAGCACTGGTACCAGCATTGGTATGACACTAGCAGCTTAGCATTGGTACCCAGCACTGGTATAACACTAGCAGCTTAGCACTGGTAACCAGCATTGGTATAACACTAGCAGCTTAGTACTGGTACCCAGCACTGGTATAACACTAGCAGCTTAGCACTGGTAACCAGCATTGGTATAACACTAGCAGCTTAGTACTGGTACCTAGCACTGGTATAACACTAGCAGCTTAGTACTGGTACGCAGCACTGGTATAACACTAGCAGCTTAGCACTGGTAACCAGCACTGGTATAACAATAGCAGCTTAGTACTGGTACCCAGCACTGGTATAACACTAGCAGCTTAGCACTGGTACCCAGCACTGGTATAACACTAGCAGCTTAACACTGGTAACCAGCACTGGTATAACACTAGCAGCTTAGCACTGGTACCCGGCACTGGTATAACACTAGCAGTTTAGCACTGGTACCCAGCACTGCTATAAAACTAGCAGCTTAACTCTGGTACGCAGCACTGGTATAACACTAGCAGCTTAGTACTGGTACTCAGCTCTGGTGTAACATTAGCAGCTTAGCACTGGTACGCAGCACTGGTATAACACTAGCAGCTTAGCGCTGGTACTAATTGTATAACACTAGCAGCTTAGCACTAGTATAACACTAGCAGTTTAGCACTGGTACCAAGTACTGGTATAAGACTTGCAACTTAACACTGGTACCCAGCATTGTAATGACACTAGTAGCTTAGCGCTGGTACTAATGGTATAACACTAGCAGCTTAGCACTGGTACCAAGTACTGGTATAAGACTTGCAGCTTAACACTGGTACCCAGCATTGTAATGACACTAGTAGCTTAACACTGGCACCCAGCACTGGTATGGCAGTGGCAGCTTAACACTGGTATCCAGCACTGATATGACAGTGGCACCTATGAGTGGTATGGGCCGAGTACCTTAACCCATATCCAACTGTGGTGTCACACTAGTAGCTTAACAGTGGTAACCAACATTGGTAAGGCAGGCAGTATGCTGCAGACCACGTCACTACCAGGTGAGGCAGCGTGCTGCAGACTGTCACTACTAGGTCAGGCAGCATGCTGCAGACGACATCATTACCAGGTCAGGCAGCATGCTGCAGACCACATCATTACCAGGTCAGGCAGCGTGCTGCAGACCACGTCATTACCAGGTCTGGCAACATGAGAACATAAGAAAGAAGGAACACTGCATCATGCCTACTGACCCATGCGGAGCAGGTCCATGCCCCCCCCCGGATTAGACCAATGACCCACCCCCCGGATTAGACCAATGACCCACCCCCCGGATTATCCCAATGACCCACCCAGTATGGTCATCCCCACTCAAGGATGGAGCACTGTACCAGACCCAGCAGCACAAGCAAGTCAGGTCCAACTCACACTCACCCACACCCACTCATGTATTTATCTAAAGGTTGAACAAGATCATGGGATCTTGTTACAAAGAATTCTTCAACACTTGTTCAACCTTTGGACGAAGACCTACTTCGACTAGTGGATGGTACCACTATGACCCCGCCTCCGCCTGCTTCACCTCACCTCACTACAGTATATAAGCCACGTCTACGGCCCTATGCTGTACATTCTACAAGATTGATGGACTGATCACATCGACTCCAGGCTGAGGGACTGATTACCTCATACTCCTCCTCTCCTTACGCCTTCCTCTTTGTACTGGACTGATGAAGCCACTGTGTGGCGAAACGTTTCCTGAATAAAGATTCCCATATGTTGCATAAGTGTCTCAATCTTCATCATGTACTGTGTTCAAAAAAAGATTATTAATATTATCATCATTATTATTATTATTATTATTATTATTAGTAGTAGTAGTAGTAGTAGTAGTAGCAGTAATATTGTTACTATTTACTATCTACAGAGAAAGGCAACAAGAAGCCAGCTGATAGTGATGTATTGCTCTCATTATCGACTATTCGCCACGTATTAAGTCATTTATGTTTGTGGAAGTTACCCATTAAGCTGCTGTATATGACTTCAATTTACGTTAATGATGCCATGTTTTCCTTGATGAACACTGAGGGAAGCAGGTGCGAGTTTCCACAGGAAAATGAATATGTGTGGGTGTGGGTTGTGTAGGTGTGGTGGAGACATAAGTGTAGGGGTTGCGTGGGTGTGGAATTAGGCTCGTGGAAAAGTTGCGGTGTAGGAGACAAGAGGGCAGATAGGAGCTCTGGAAAATGTGAAGTACGTTTAGCAGCTTGAAGATATTCCAGCTCTTATACCCCACTGTTGAATTAGTTGTTGTTGTGTTAATAACCATTGGTTAATTAACATGATTCGTCATGGCAATAGTTACTTTTATTCTTGGGTTTGTTGTCAGTTTGTTCTGCGTCGCCCCCTATCTCCCCTCGGATTTATTAATCTTTTGTTGAAGAAATATTTCCTGGTGTCTCTGGAAACTGAACGGTTGTTTATTTTCCATCTGTGTCCCTTTATTCTGGATCCTCCCCCGGGTGACACCAGGTATAACTCAGGCTGTGTGTGTGTACTCAGCGAATTGCGTTTGCCGGGGTCGAGTCTCCGTTCTTGGCCTCGCCTCTTAAATTGCAGTTGCTGGTATTAATGTTTTCTAAAGTTATGTACAATATCATACCTACTCATGAAACTACATATTGAATTTGCCTCTACCACTACTTTATATAATTCATTCTACTTAGGTGTTTACCACCCTGAGAATGAAAGAAATATTTCCTAACATCTAGCCTGTGGCTCATCTGTCTTTAACTCTCATCCATGACCCCATTAAAAAAAAAAAATGATCATAACTGCTCTATCAAATTCTCTAAGTATCATGTAGGTCGTAGTTATGTCTCCCCTAGTCCTTTTCACTTCTAATGTCGCCAATTTCAGTTCATTTAGTCATTCCTCACAATTCTATTTCCTTAGTTCTGGGACTATTCTTGCTGCATACTTCTTACCATTTTGTTTGACCGGGAGTGGGTTTCTTGCTGGCCTGAATATTACGTGATAGACTTAACATTTGTCGTATAAAGAGTCCTAAAGAATTTTTTTAAAGTTTCTTAAGGCGGTTCTGAGATTATCTAACTTTGTATATGCTTCAGATGTTATGCGATTTATGTGCGCCTTCGATAATATGTTCTGTGTGATGTTTACTACAAGACCTTTCTTCTTGAGCGATATTTGTAATTACTCCCCATTCATGCCTTATTACGTCTCTAATCTACTCTCCCCATCCCCGATTTCATAACTTTGCTCTAATTTGGGTTAACCTCGAGTAATCATTTATTTAACCACTATTTAACCAATTTTTCTTTTTGAAATTCTGCCCTGACCATCATCAACCATCTCGTGTTTGTTAAGTGTTCCTTGATCCTCTGTTGGTTTGTACATCGTATCCCTGCGTGCGTCTCTAATTAGTGAATTAGTCTCTGGTGTGGTATAGCGGTAAATACTTTTCTGTAGTTCATGAAAATAAGTTCAACACATCCTTGTCTTTTTTTAAGTTAATCTGTTATGGAATTTCACTAGGTTATTGATGCTAGACTCGCTCTCCATTGAAATATTTAAAAAAAAATCCACCTTTCTCGGTGCTGAACTAACATTTTCTTGAATATCTCAATAATCTGAACAGTATATATATTAGTGATACTGACCTGTAATTCAGTGCTTCTTGTCTGTTCCGTGTTTGTATAATGGAACCATATTTACAGTTCTTCAACGGCTGGGAGTTTTCCACTCTCTAATAATAATAATATGTTTATTTACTACAAGTACATGGTATACAGTCCTAGCTGACATACTACTATATAGAAAGCCCCTTGTTATGCTCAGCATGTCGGGCAAATTAGGTCAGTGTCCCAGGATGCGACCCACACCAGTCGACTAACACCCAGGTACCCATTTTACTGATGGGGAACATAGACAACAGGTGGAAAGAAACACGCCCAATGTTTCTACTCTGGCTGGGAATCGAACCCAGGCCCTCGCCGTGTGAAGCGAGAGCGTTAGCCACCAGGCTTTAAGTTCATATAATTCTTTCACTCCTTTCAGTGTCCATGGTGATACTCTATCAGACGCCATAATGTTTCAAGAACCCAATACATTTACTAGCGCCATTATGCCTCCACTGATGCGTGAATTTCATCCAATCTCAGAAAGTTTGCCCTCTTTCCCTTTTTTTTTTGGCATGCATATATGTGTGTATATTTATATCACATTTATATTTACATATAAATATATGTTTATGTTGCGTAAATATATTTGTTTTCGTGTGTTTGTTCATGCTGTTACTTATGCTTGAACAAGACTCCGATACATATGATAACTAAAGTTATTACTTGACATGAAGAGAATAATTTTATAATAACTAAAGTTATTACTTGATATAAAGAGAATAGTTTTATGGCTTTAACGTTTTTTCCCCTCACTCCCTTTCTATTATTCCACCACCTCTCTTCCCCTTCCCTTCCCTTCCCTTCCCTCTTTCCACTCATTCCAAGCGTTTATTTTACTTGCCTTGACCCCTTACTTTATCTTCCTTGCGCCTATCTATCTTTTATTGGTATTTTTACTTTTCAAAATTCCTCGTTTCTACTACTCTTTCTCTTTAAGCTTTCCCATGTCCTTGTCATTACTTAATAGCTTTTACTCTTCCGCCTTTTCCTTTTCATCTTTCATCATCTCCTTCTCATTCAGTCCCTTATTTGATCCAACTTTCTTCTTACCTTCTTTGAGCCCATCTCTTTAATCTCTCTTCTTTTTTCTCCTCTCCCTCACTTCTCTTCTTTTCTCCTGCTCTACCTTCCCCACCAGGTTTAATCTGATATTATATTAATTTCCTGGTAATCAAATTATGTCGGTAACATTTATTAATTTTCAATAATCTTTTTAATATCTATTTTTACACAGCAATAAAAGTATGTAACTTGAGCATTAAAAATTACTTAGACATCATAAAACAGTATAAAAAACATTTCCAGTTGTTGGAGCTTTTTAAGTCATTTCTAATACAAGTACAACATTTACAAAGGAGTTGTAAACATAAATTCCTCTGGATTTTTTTTCTACATTAACGATGTAATGTTAGTATAGACAAGTAGGCCTGTTTAGTGTTCTTATTTCCTTGTGATCAGTTGTATTATACACCTGACATATATATATATATATATATATATATATATATATATATATATATATATATATATATATATATATATATATATATATATATATATATAGGGAGGTACCATCTCTATAACTGGACTGGAGATCCTCTTCCTCAGAGAAGACAATAAACGTACCTCAGGGAAAACTCGAGGTTCTCACCGGAGCTGTTTGTATATTTTCCTCTCTTACCATCCCCTATATTTTATATTCTATGGGAAATTTTATTAATAGAATACATTTACAGAAAACACATACATGAATACGTTGGTACAATATATGAAAGATTATGAATCTCCTCCAGTTCCTCCGAAGCCGGACGAGAGCCAATTATGCAGCAGGCATTTCCGCTCTGGATGGCGACGCTGAGGCTCTGGAACATGAAAGTGGCTGCCCTTGGGTCCCTGGTGGTGCCGATGAGTCTGAAACCCAATTCTTTAAGGAAACGTGTGGCATTTTTTCCCCATGATCTAAAGGTCTCTGATTCCACTGGGACAGATTGATACTGTTGACTTATGTCCCTGTACTTGCTGATCTTGTACTCCTCCCTGTGATCACCAGCTCCTCCCTGTTGCCCGACACTGTGATGGATGTAGGTGTCAGCCAGCGTCGACACCCAGGTATAGTCCCATGCTAAGAGCTTGCCATTCTTCTAAGGATAGATGGTGATCCCGATGGGGCGGTTTGTTGGGTTGTGGGTATTGTTGGCTGCTAGAGATAGGGGCTCCCTTTCGGCTGGACATCCAGCTTTAGCAAGGGTTCTCTTTATGACGTCGTTGACTTCATTGTGTCTTTCATGCCAGCCCTTGGTTTTGGAACAGCTAATACCATGCAGACTATTTTTGTCGGCTTCGCATTACCGCAAATACACGTATATTCCGTGTGAATTGGGACAGCAAGGCGCAGAGCCACTGCAGTACGGAGGGTCTTAGGGTCGAGGTGTATTCCCATTCCCATTGCACTCATAGCTTGGAGATGGGCAGTCTCCCTGTCTGATGTTACAGCCCTAAGTATGTTTGCAGTCACCTTTTCAGTGATGGGGCCATCCCAACCTGACTGTTTGTAGGCCAGTGATGAACTAAGTTTCGGTGCAGCAGCAGGAGTCTCCCATTCAGTGATGGCTCTAGCGTAGCTAGGGTCCTACATTCCTGCTGAGTCACTGAGGTTCTCTGGAAGAATTTGTTTTCTTAACTCATTTGATGCAATGGAAGAGGATAGGAAAGCTGGTAGGGCAATCTGGGGGGATTTGCGTACGCTCAGTCCCCCAAGTCTGACTGGAAGTGAGGCTTGCAACCACTGCCCTTCTTCGAGGGAAAGATTCAAAACACTCTCTAGCATGGTTTTAAGAAGAGAGTCATATTCCTTGAGTTTCGGACTGCTGAAGGCTGGAGAGCGTCTCGTGAAGTAGGTAAGTTTCGGGATTGACAGGCACCTGGTGAGTAGGTAGAAGGCATCATGTGTATCGATGTCTTTCATCCTGCCTTCCATCGTCCTATGGGCTGAGATTTTTTTTTTCTATGATCAGATCGATGGCATTGGGCCCAAAAGGAGCACCAAGGATAGTGCTGCTGGCTGGATCAATGGCTCGTGCTCCTGGAAAAACAGCACTAATATTCCGGATCATCTGTCGATTGGTAGAAATTATTTTACATTTGGTGGGGTTTAAAGATAGGCCCAGGCTCTCTCCCATGTCTTTAATTTTTCTGATGTCTTACTGGAGAGATTCTGTAGTGCCAGGTAGGGTACCATCATCCAAGAATCAGATATTGATCTCACTGGAGAGTGCTTCTGTGACTTCTTTCTGTGACTTCCTTGTTGACCAAACAGAACAGAAAGACGGCTATAAGGTCCCCCTGTTGCACACCCTCACACAAGTCAATTTCATGGTCCCCAAACAATAGTTTAGAGATCACACTTTAACACGATTCAATGAAGAAATAGACGGAAGAGAAGTGTCTAGAAACTACTTTGAGAGCAGCATCTCTTCTGACTAAGTTGAAAACGTTGGCAAAGTCTAATTTGATCACAGAGCACTGCGTACCTTATTCCAAGGTTCGTAGGTTCGGGTCTCCTTCGACCAGAGATTAGTGTTTGTGAATATTTCGCCTGTCCTGAAAATTCAATACATTGTAAAAATCTCCCGTCGGTCGATGCATGCAGGGGATGAGATGAAATAGCCAACACCACCTGCCTGATTGCTGGCTGCCTTGGATCAAAACGCCTAGCGTTGGCTGGACGCCAAGGTACTGTCCATTGTGGTACGGTGGTTAGAGCACTGCGTACCTTGTCCCAAGGTTCGTAGGTTCGAGTTTCCTTCGACGAGAGATTAGTGTTTATATATGTTACGGCCCCCTGCCAAACTAGCGGTTAAATTGTTAACCTGCCGGCCGGCAGTACCACTGGGTACGTCATCAAACCCATTGTGGGGACTGCTGAGCCGGCCTTAGGAGCAGTAAGTACCTGAACACCTTACGGTACACATCTACTGGCTTTAGAAGCAATAAGTACCAGAACACCTCACGGTACGCTTCTAAGCAGTAGTTACCAGAACACCTAATGGTACACATCTACTGGCAGTAGAGAGTAGTCTACTGGGTTCTACTGATTTTAGAAGAACCGCTCACCGCTGCTCACTGAGTCTGATGGCCTCAGTTACTTGACGGCCGCACTCAGTGAGCTCGCAGCAGCTTGCAGCATGGTGTTCTGCAAGTAGGATTAACAGGACCACCTTGCGGTGTGTCCACTGGTCTTGTAGGCGGTGGATAGTACTCACCAGACCATCTTACGGCGTACTTCTACCGGCCTTGGAGAGTATTTGTAGGATTGCCAGGTGATGTCTGTGGACTCACCGCCTACGCTGGTCAACTGTGGGCTAAGTCAACGGATGCTGTTTTAGTGGGACACTACGTGAAGAAAAGGTTGGAGTGTTACAATGAACTGGGCTAGGACCGTAGTGTGACACTTAAGGAAGTATGAAGGAGTGTAACACTGAGATATGCTATAGGACCGTAGTGGAACACGGAGAAGAAAAGGGTGTCGTGTGACACTAAAGAAGACACGGTTGTAGTGTACATTGAATAGTGTCATGTGACTGGCCTCTGAGAGGAAAGACGCTATGCGGAGTGTGTGTCGCAGAGACAAGGGTGTCAAGTGTGACAGTCGAGAAAGGGTGTGGATGACGCAGAGAAAAGGGTGTCGTGTGAGACACGGAGAGTAGGAGTGTCGTGTGACACGGAGAAAAGGGTGTCAAGTGACACGGTTGTGAAGGAGCGTCATTACCCTGAGAAAAGGGTGTCGAATGACACGGTGGAGAAGGAGCGTCACCACTCGGATAAGTGTCGTGTGAGACATGGAGCGTCATTAAGGTGTCGTGAAACATGGAGTTGACTAATTTATTATTGTACGAATGTTACTTATAATTTATTATTTTAGCATAGATATATATAGTGACACAGTAGTGTCTGAATTATTTATTATTTTAAAATGCTAATTATAAGTATGGAAGAGGGTAAGGTACCTAGGGATTGGCAGAGAGAATGCATAGTTCCTTTGTATAAAGGCAAAGGGGATAAAAGAGAGTGCAAAAATTATAGGGGGATAAGTCTGTTGAGTATACCTGGTAAAGTGTATGGTCGAGTTATTATTGAAAGAATTAAGAGTAAGACGGAGAATAGGATAGCAGATGAACAAGGAGGCTTTAGGAAAGGTAGGGGGTACGTGGACCAGGTGTTTACAGTGAAACATATAAGTGAACAGTATTTAGATAAGGCTAAATAGGTCTTTGTGGCATTTATGGATTTGGAAAAGGCGTATGACAGGGTGGATAGGGGGGCAATGTGGCAGATGTTGCAGGTGTATGGTGTAGGAGGTAGGTTACTGAAAGCAGTGAAGAGTTTTTACGAGGATAGTGAGGCTCAAGTTAGAGTATGTAGGAAAGAGGGAAATTATTTCCCAGTAAAAGTAGGCCTTAGACAAGGATGTGTGATGTCACCGTGGTTGTTTAATATATTTATAGATGGGGTTGTAAGAGAAGTAAATGCGAGGGTCTTGGCAAGAGGCGTGGAGTTAAAAGATAAAGAATCACAAATAAAGTGGGAGTTGTCACAGTTGCTCTTTGCTGATGACACTGTGCTCTTGGGAGATTCTGAAGAGAAGTTGCAGAGATTGGTGGATGAATTTGGTAGGGTGTGAAAAAGAAGAAAATTAAAGGTGAATACAGGAAAGAGTAAGGTTATGAGGATAACAAAAAGATTAGGTGATGAAAGATTGAATATCAGATTGGAGGGAGAGAGTATGGAGGAGGTGAATGTATTCAGATATTTGGGAGTGGACGTGTCAGCGGATGGGTCTATGAAAGATGAGGTGAATCATAGAATTGATGAGGGGGAAAGAGTGAGTGGTGCACTTAGGAGTCTGTAGAGACAAAGAACTTTGTCCTTGGAGGCAAAGAGGGGAATGTATGAGAGTATAGTTTTACCAACGCTCTTATATGGGTGTGAAGCATGGGTGATGAATGTTGCAGCGAGGAGAAGGCTGGATGCAGTGGAGATGTCATGTCTGAGAGCAATGTGTGGTGTGAATATAATGCAGAGAATTCGTAGTTTGGAAGTTAGGAGGAGGTGCGGGATTACCAAAACTGTTGTCCAGAGGGCTGAGGAAGGGTTGTTGAGGTGGTTCGGGCATGTAGAGAGAATGGAGCGAAACAGAATAACTTCAAGAGTGTATCAGTCTGTAGTGGAAGGAAGGCGGGGTAGGGGTCGGCCTAGGAAAGGTTGGAGGGAGGGGGTAAAGGAGGTTTTGTGTGCGAGGGGCTTGGACTTCCAGCAGGCATGCGTGAGCGTGTTTGATAGGAGTGAATGGAGACAAATGGTTTTTAATACTTGACGTGCTGTTGGAGTGTGAGCAAAGTAACATTTATGAAGGGGTTCAGGGAAACCGGCAGGCCGGACTTGAGTCCTGGAGATGGGAAGTACAGTGCCTGCACTCTGAAGGAGGGGTGTTAATGTTGCAGTTTAAAAACTGTAGTGTAAAGCACCCTTCTGGCAAGACAGTGATGGAGTGAGTGATGGTGAAAGTTTTTCTTTTTCGGGCCACCCTGCCTTGGTGGGAATCGGCCAGTGTGCTAATAATAATAATAATAATAATAAATTTATTATTGTAACATGTATGTATATTTTGAATACCTCTAGACCAAAGATAGTTGTTTTTATATTATATTAAAGATGAATTCATTTTAATGTGCATATATGTATCCCGAACTTTTATATTACTAACACCTAATGTAAAAAAACAAATTTGTTTTTTGTAATTATATATATATATATATATATATATATATATATATAATATTCATTTATGTTAATGTAAAAAATTAATTTTGTTCCAAAAGCACCTTAGAAAACTTACCTAAGCTTATTATAACAAGCGCAATTTAATTTAGCCTAATCCAGCTAAATATGTTTTAGATAAGTTTACAATAATTTAATAATGAACAAACACAATGAAATATATTTTTTCTCGAAATTAATGCAAATATTCGCTTGCCGTATTCGGTAAGAAGACAGTTGCTATTTAAGCCAAAATCGCAGGTTTTACTTATTCGGCACGATATATATATATATATATATATATATATATATATATATATATATGTGTGTGTGTATGTGCAGGGCTTCCTCCCTCGCTTCTCCCTCCTACAGCTTTATTATTCGCCTGGAGAAAGTCTTCAGGCAGACCGAAAATATTTGCGATATTTCTTACTTGGCAATATGGGTTATTCCACTACAAATGGGAAGTCATTTAACGAACACTTTACCTCATAGATGGACATGAACCTGGAGCCCAGACTATAATATCCCGATTAGAAAGGAATTTCAAAAGCGTGTATTGCGAGAAATTTGTGGAGATCAGCATATACAAAGCAAGTTATTAGGGTGTACAAATAAGGCAAGTATAGAGCCCAGAAAAGAATGATGGGATGGTTTTTTGCAGTCTGATGCTGGTATGAGGTCGATGGAAGCCAAGGGAAGATATATTCCCGTAATATACTTGTGAGCAGTTTCAGAGTTTTTCAACTCTTGCTGCCAGGTTTAGTGTGACCTTTCTGTTGGTTTTCTGTTGCTTTTGGCGGCTCGCTGGTCTGCATATCCATCACAGCTTGGTTGATCTGGCATTTGGAGGCTGTAGCGATGCAGTTTCTTCTTGACAGCTTCTTCACAAGTAAACAGAGATGGTGCCTATAAGGGATGCTGACGACGGTAATGTAGAGATGAAACAGAGTGAGCTATTTAGTAACACCGTCTCACTCTACATAGAGCTTTCTCAAGCGCTATATTCAGGGAAACTTTCTTTACTAAAAATTTCTCTACACAGAGCAAAAGTTGTACATATACGAGCCTTTTCTGCACTTTTGCCTTTTCTACACACAGTGATCGTGTCTACGTCGGTGTGCTGCTGTAACCTCTGTCCTGTTGTGGGTAGAAAAAATTAATAAAAAGTCTTCATAAAATAAACAGTTTACTAGAGTGCCAAATTATCTTCCATCGAGTAAGCAACTTTCACCAATGCACAGGAGCATCAATTATTCTCGATTAGAAATTAAAAAGAGCAGCTCACTGCAATTTTAGTTACTATATTTTGGTACACTTTATTTTGATTACAAATTAAATTGGTTTTTACATAACGTATGAACTACTCACAGACATCAGCATTCTTTAAGACAGTAGTATTGTAAGAAGAACAACAGTAACAACAATGAAAACTAAAAGAGAAACGAGAAAAGAAATAAATATTAAAGATCTAACATGGATGGGGGGTTATCATCACAGGATAACCTGATAAACCATACAATGTACTTGCTTAATCTTTTTTTCTCTCTATTTTGTTTAAGTGGCAGGTCAAGGATATTCTGTTTCAAATAAGGAATCGGTCTTCAAGAGAATGTGTTCTGCAATAGTCTACTGTCACTCTGGTACCTGTTATTGCTAGATGAGCAGGGACAGCAGGTACAAGTAGATTGATGTTCTAGTCCCTATTGCTGCTAGGCACCCACTGTGAACCCCTCCTGTGAACCCCTTCTATATTCGAGGACCAGGGTTCGCGTCAACCAATTCCTTATATATATATATATATATATATATATATATATATATATATATATATATATATATATATATATATATATATATATATATAAATATATATAATTATATGCAATAAGATCACAGTAAACAGGTGATA
>NC_091327.1:11449270-11486770 GCF_038502225.1 Cherax quadricarinatus
ACTTTGTGTTAAGATTCTTTATCTTTTAACCCCACACTTCTTGCCAACACACGAGCATATCCTTTTACAACCCCATCTATAAATAAATTGAACAACCATTGTGACATCACGCATTCCTGATTAAGGTTCACTTTTATTGGGAAATAATCTCTTTTCTATATACAGTAACCTGAGTCTCAATATTCTTGTAAAATACTCTTAACTGTTTTCAGTAATCTACCCCTTTTCCATACACTTGCAACACATGCCCCATTGCTTCCCTATCTCCTCGATCACATGCCTTTTCCATTTCCATTAATACAACGATAACTTCTTTACCCTTATCTAAATATTGTTCGCTTATATGCTTCACTGTAAACACTTGGTTTACACATCCCCTACCCTTCCTAAAGACTCCTTGTTCAACCGTGATCCTGCTCTCTGTCTAACTCTTAATTCTTTCAGCAATAACTATCATACACCTTACCAGGTATACTTAACAGGCTTATACCCCTATTATTATTACACTTTCTTTTGTCCCCTTTGCCTTTATACATAGGAACTGTACATGCTTTCTGTCAGTCCCTAGGTACCTTCCCCTTCTTTCATATATATATTAAATAAAAGCACCAACGATTTCAAAAACTATATCCCTACCCGCTTTTAACATTTCTGTCTAGATTTCATTATTCTCAGTTGCTTAACACCTATTCATTCTACCCACAGCCTCGCCCACCTTCTCCACACTAACATCTGACTTTTCCTCACTTCTACAAAATGCTATACCTCTCTGGCCAATGCACGAAATCACAGCTTTCCTATCTTCATAAATCTTTAAAAATTCCTCAAAATATTCCATCTGTATTCTGGATACTTCCAACGCCCCATTTAATAACTTTCCTCTTCTATTTTTAACTGTCAAATTCATTTGTTCCCTAGGCTTTCTTAACTTATTAATCTCACTCCAAAACTTTTTCTTATTCTAATCAAAATTTGTTGATAACATCTCACCCACTCTCTCATTTGCTCTCCACTTACATTCCTTCACCAACTTCTTGACCTCTCTGTTTCTCTCCATATACTCCTCCTTATATCACTAATACTTCGTGAAAACCTCTCATAAGCTAACTGTATCTCTCTTACTACTTAGTCTCTGTACCTTATCATCCCACCAATCGCTCCTTTTCCCTCCCGCATTCATCCTTTTATATCCACAGATTTCTGCTGAACACTGCATTTTTTATATCTATACCATACCTCTTCAGCTTCATTGCCTATAGTCTCACTAGCCCATCTTTCTACCAATAGTTGTTTATATCTTACCCAAACTGCCTCCCCCTTTAGTTTACAAACCTTCATCTCTCTCTTACTTTCTGACACCATTCTCCTTGTATCTCGTCTACCCTTTACTATCACTGTAGCTACAACTAAAAATGATCTAATATATCTGTTGCCCCTCTACAAACATGTACAACCTGAAGTCTACCCATCAACCTTTTATCTATCAATATAGTCCAACAAACTATTGTCATTTCGCCCTATATCATATCTCGTATATTTATTTATCATTTTTTTTTCTTAAAATATGCATTAACTTTTACCAAAATTATTTCTATACAAAGTTCAAAGCCTTTCCCCCATTATCACTTGCACCTGGCACTCCATACGTACCGTACTATCACGCTCCCTATAACCGTTTATTCCACTCTGGCATTCAGGTTCCCTTCCACAATTACTCTCTCACTTGGTTCGAAACTCCCTCAACACTCGCTTAACATCTCCCAAAATATCTCTTCTCTATGCTCCTCTTTTCTCGATGTGCCTAAACACTTATTATATCCACTTTTTGCATGAGACTCTTTCTTATCATCTGTTCTACATCCACGCACATTAAAATATCCCAAGTTCATAAAGTTATTTCTTATTTTTTTTAATAATGTATGCAGGAGAAGGGGTTACTAGCCCATTGCTGCCGACATTTTGCTCGCTTCGTACGACACCCATGGTTTACGTAGGTAAGATTCTTTTCCACTTCCCCATGGATATGAAAGGAAATAAACAAGAACAAGAACTATTAAGAAAATAGAAGAAAAATCAAATGGGTGCATGTACAAATACGTGTGGTAAGACACATATGCAACAGTTAGGTATCTTTATTTCGAAACGTTTCGCCTACACAGTAGGCTTCTTCAGTCGAGTACAGAAAAGTTGATAGAAGCAGAAGATACTTGAAGACGATGTAATCAGTCCATCACCCTTAAAGTTTTGAGGTGGTCAGTCCCTCAGTCTGGAGAAGAGCATTGTTCCATGGTATGAAACAATATGGAGATGAAGTGACAGGATGGAACCTTATATAGTGCCAGGAGGTGAGACGTAGGTCACTAGGAGAGGTAAGAACTCAGATGTTGGGAGGACAGGTCCCTCTCAAATCCAGCCGTTCTCACTAGTAGAGGTTGTCGAAGTTGATTGTAGGTCTGTACCAAGATACCCTTGTGTTGCAGTGTCAGACAGATTGAACATTAAAATGGTATAAAATACCGACAGGTTGTTAGGTAAGACACATATGCAACAGTTAGGTATCTTTATTTCGAAACGTTTCGCCTACACAGTAGGCTTCTTCAGTCGAGTACAGAAAAGTTGATAGAAGCAGAAGATACTTGAAGACGATGTAATCAGTCCATCACCCTTAAAGTTTTGAGGTGGTCAGTCCCTCAGTCTGGAGAAGAGCATTGTTCCATGGTATGAAACAATATGGAGATGAAGGGACTGACCACCTCAAAACTTTAAGGGTGATGGACTGATTACATCGTCTTCAAGTATCTTCTGCTTCTATCAACTTTTCTGTAATCGACTGAAGAAGCTTACTGTGTAGGCGAAACGTTTCGAAATAAAGATACCTAACTGTTGCATATGTGTCTTACCTAACAACCTGTCGGTATTTTATACCATTTTAATGTTCAATCTGTCTGACACTGCAACACAAGGGTATCTTGGTACAGACCTACAATCAACTTCGACAACCTCTACTAGTGAGAACGGCTGGATTTGAGAGGGACCTGTCCTCCCAACATCTGAGTTCTTACCTCTCCTAGTGACCTACGTCTCACCTCCTGGCACTATATAAGGTTCCATCCTGTCACTTCATCTCCATATTGTTTCATACCATGGAACAATGCTCTTCTCCAGACTGAGGGACTGACCACCTCAAAACTTTAAGGGTGATGGACTGATTACATCGTCTTCAAGTATCTTCTGCTTCTATCAACTTTTCTGTATTCGACTGAAGAAGCCTACTGTGTAGGCGAAACGTTTCGAAATAAAGATACCTAACTGTTGCATATGTGTCTTACCTAACAACCTGTCGGTATTTTATACCATTTTAATGTTCACAAATACGTGTACATGTATATGTAGTGTGACTTAAATGTAAGTGGAAATAACGAGACGTAACTGCTTCCTTGCGTGTTAATGAAACAGAAAGATAAGAAAATCAGCTTTCCAAACACTGCGTAAAATAATTTCAGGTTTCCATTTCACACGCATTTGGCAGGGCGGTAGTACCTCCGTGGGTGGCTGATGTCTACCAACCCGCTACTAAGTAATTTTTAGTAACATAATAACAATGATACTATCCTCACTACGACAGTTCTACTGTTGGTTGAAGGATGTCGATTCCTTTTCAGGGCAGTTTGCTTTCGATTTTTTGTTCCTTCGCGGAGGGAAATTAAGTGATAAATCATGCCCCCGGTTAGCATAAGTCTCACGATCTCGATTTCGATATAGTTCAACTTCGCTGGACGCGTAGGCGCAGGATGAGCTATAACGTGGGAAGAAGGCAAGGAGGGAGTGATTCGCAGTTGGGCTGACGGTGTACGTCACTTCTCATTTTTGGGGCATACAGAAGTATCAGAAACTGGAGCCGGCAGAAATTTAGAAGCAGCAGCATCAAATGAAGCAGGAGCAGCAAACTTAGGAGTAGGTTTTGAAGATTTAGATATTATAGGGGTCATTTGCAAAGTTTACGTGGAAACGCAACAGGATAGGACGGTTACGTACAAGTGCGGTCGAGGATTCACACAAGGGGCCTTGTTTGACTCCTCGACCGCTAAGGGTTCAGTACTAAGATTTTAAGGTAAACACGGAGGTAACCAATGCAAGGATAAGGAGGAAGAGTAGCTTGACAGAAAGTGATAAAACAAGTGGTATCTCCCGCACGTCGCCATCCAACTTTGTCATAAAACGTACGCTAATTACGTCCTGATCCTTCAACTTACTGACAAGGTCATCCTCTTCCATGTCTACTAGATCTCTGCAGCAGATAAGAGTTCATGGCAGCAGGGATGGAAGCCTAGACATCATAACAATGAACCTTATGATGTTTCAAGAAGTCCTTAACTTGGCATAACAATGAACCTTATGATGTTTCAAGAAGTCCTTAACTTGGGAAAAAGTCTTAACAGTCACCAGTACATCACCGCTCGTCAGTTTCCTCACATGTTCAAAAGAGCCCGTCTGACCATCAATAATCTTATTTAAGAAGGGATTGAGGGTGGAGAGGTTCGTAGAACCCGTCGCATGGAGCAAGACAAAACGAGCAGAGGGGTCTTCTGAGGCCTCTTCTCCCTCCGGAGGAAATAAAAGGATCAAAGTCTGTTTCCTAGGCTATAGGCCCCCTACCCACAAAAAATGCCCCCTGGAGCTCACAAATAAAAAATCCCCAAAAGGTAGATTACTTATCCTTGGGAGTGTCAGGAGTAAGGTAATTTCACACATCTAATACATTACAGCCCTGTAACTCCTCCGCCAGTGTCGGTACTAAGTTAGTTGGTTAATGGTATATTTTAATGGTATATTTTACAGGGAGTAAAATAAGCTCTCAGCATATGTATGTAAAGAGAAATACACTTCTCGATGTATATATTTTGTGTTAAGAAAATCTCATGTCAGGTGATTTTCACTGAAGAATTCAGCAATAACAACACGTACAGATTCAGGCGGAATGAGACTGCCCAGTGTTTGTCGGTCGAGACTCAATACAGCTTCGAACAGTGTGCTTTAAGAGTGGCGAGTATTTGCGAATTCCTTCCGTTAAAAAATATCGTTGCCGTTAAAGTATTAGTTGTATTTAACATACAACTAATACCTAAATAATTTTCATCATTATAGTCACAATGATCAGCCGTCATATTTTAACAATTTCGAAATCTATGTATGAGTGATCAACTATTGTTTGAATCCAACATTCTACGTCAATCACGGAAAGAATATGGCTACGTCGGAGACCTAGCCTCGGGCGAGTGTCTGTACACAGGAAGGTGTATGTCTTTCACGGTTTATAGGCCCACAGTTTACTTTAGTCCCTAATTTTAGAATTAAAGAATTCTTGGCTGATAATATTCACTTTACATAAAGACTGGTGTTTATAGCCTCTAGTAATCAAAACACGTAAATCAGAAAAGGGCACACATACCAAGGCGTATCCGTGTATTTACACATATATGAATCTCCATTAGAGTTTACTCCAAATTTTTAGGTTTAGAGATTCCGTGAATTCTCTAATCCTAAAAAATTGAGACATGACGTCAGTGGGATGGACAACCTTACTTCTACAACAGAGGCAAGGAAGTACCGTGGTGTAGCACCCTACGGCGGACTCGAGAGGGACCATAGACAACGAATCACTCCCTCCGAAGTTAAACCTATTCTTCACTTTCTACCAACACCCTGGCGTTTGTTTCACACACGGCAATTTATACTGAAGTGCTGGCACCCAAGCTTCTTGTTAGTGAGCACGTCTGCTTACAGCTTGTGGGAGAGTCTACTCACAGCTTCTTCTGGGAGAGTGTCTGCTCAGAACTTATTGTGGAAGAGTGTCTACTCACAGCTTCTTGTGAGTGAGTGTCTGCTCAGAGCTTCTTGTGGGAGAGTGTCTGATCAGAGCTTCTTGTGAGACTGTCTGCTCACAACTTCTTGTGGAAGAGCGTTCTCAGAGCTTCTTGTGGAAGAGTGTTCTCACAGCTTCTTGTTAGTGTTCTCAGAGCTTCTTGTGGAAGTGTGTTCTCAGAGCTTCTTGTTAGTGCTCTCAGAGCTTCTTGTGGAAGAGTATTCTCAGAGTTTCTTGTTAGAGAGTGTTCCCAGAGCTTCATGTGGGAGAGTGTTGTCAGAGCTTCTTATAGGAGAGTGTTGTCAGAGCTTCTTGTGGGTGAGTGTCTGCTCAGAGTTTCATGTGGGAGAGTGTCTGCAGTGTTACGAGATGGATGTGACTCCACACTTATTGTAGCCAAGGGCTCTACCTCCTTTCACAATGTCATGAAATTCTGCCTTTGTCTTCTATTTCTAATTGTTTCAGAGACATTGATGTTCAAAGTCTTCTAATACTTTCATCCTCATAAAATATTCTGGCTAAGATGAAGCCTAACCACATTGTTTACCTGGCATACTAGTCTACACAAAACTGAGCTTTGCGGAACTCGGTGGTAGAATCCTCACTTGCCATGTAGGAGGTCCTGGGTTCAGATCCCGGATAAGTTCCCATTTGTTACATAAACGCATCCTGCCAGGCCAGGAGACTATCTCCTAAACTGGCTAGTCTATAAAGCTGACTGTATTATTAAACTAGTATCATATCCTTGAACTAATAAAATAAGAAATATTGAAAGATCAGTCTAGTTTCTGTCTCCTTCGTTTAGTATGCTAGTTTCTTGAACTCTCTGGGTCAGTCTAGCCTCCGATTCACTGGAGCCGCTGCCTCTGACTCACGTTTATGGTCATGCAGCCCATCCTTCTGACATATGAAAGTCGTCTTTACTGTCGTACACTTTTCTCACTTATCCATGTAAAAATCTGGTGACTGATCGTTATGTTATGGCTCCTTCTACCATGTATAATTATGAGCTGCCTAGGAAGATTAACTGAGTAATTCGATGGAATTGTCATTCAACTTTCTGTGTCCAGGCGAGACAATATTTATTGAAATGTTATAGTGAAACTTAAATATTGTGAGTGGAAAAATCTTTATTACAACATTCCCACTGATCTTTAGTTTACTGAACTCTGACAGTAGGTAGTCTTTATTATATTCTTTAATTATTACTTAGTTTAATGACACTGGCTCAGTAATAGAGCCAATTTTATATACTTGTTACACATGTATACACAGGCTCAGGCTAGGTTAGAAGATGGTCTCCTGGTGGGTCAAGTTGCATTTTCGTAATATTTAGTTGTTCTATTTACCAAAGAGCTCGTAGGATATATTTTCGATCTGTTTTTGAGCTCCTCGACACATGTTACCTGCTCTCCTTCAGATGAATTTGAGTACAGACGCACTCTCATGACGTTGAAACGGATTTATTACCCCAACTTTAGCATTCTTGTCAGCGCGTATGTTCATCTGTTACACTATTCCCTAAACGCAGTTTTTGACTATAATAACTGAAGTTTGTAATATTGTTTTTTTACTTCAATGTCAAGAACATTTATGTAGATAATAAATAACACAGGACCCAAAAGAGAGCCCTAAGTTACTCCACTCAAAACTAAAGCACGTATACTGATTTTACTCAGTTTGGTAGCAGCATTGGTACACAATACCGAAGAGTTGATGCATCTGAAACACCTGGGTACTCAGAATAAAGACATCAAGGCGTTGCACTTGGTTCTTATTTATCAATTACCCTGCTTATGCTAACTATCATGTCAAGTTTACACAAAAATAGTACCTAAATGCTATTAATATTAACATCAATGTTTTAAATCTTATCAGGAGTAAACAATCTACTGTTTTAGGCAGACGAATTTACAGGCTAAGAGCTGTAACCTACCTCTGCCAGTTTCAACGATCTTCTCCAAATTATACTACCATCCTTCCGCTCCCAGGATACCACACACACAACGGTTAGCTAAAACCCAGATACCTGTTTACTAAGCTGAGCAGAAGCAGAAGCTGTAAGGAGACTTGGCAATACTTCTTGCTACTGTTTAGAAATCAGACCAGATCCCAGTAAATTGTGAGCCGAGTGTTCCGCCTTTGAAATATAGGCCACAATGAGTGTAGATAACAAAAAAGTATGACATTCCCTTTCTTCTACGAATTAGATGAATTCTTAAGATTCGTAAGTCTATTGCAGAATGAACGCCTCTTCTACTATGCCTGTAATTGCTTCTATAAAATTCTTCCTTTTACGTAAACACGATCAAAAATGTAAGGAGAAAATGAAAAAAGAAATTGAGGACATAAAAGGTCAACATAGTTTGACTTTTAGTAATAGCAGCTGGTAAAAATAAGGAATGAAAATGGACAGTGTGTAAGAGAAAATACTGAATACTGGTCAACGGGAGTCAGAGGTAGGGATGCAAATATGCAAAAAAAAAAAAAAAACAAAAAAAAAAAAATTCAGGGTGCGTGAAGAACCGAGACATAAGAATGACAGAGGAAGAGTGCCAGAGAGAATGTAGAAGGGGAGGACAAAAGTTAGTGGAGGAAATGGGTGTAAAAGAGAGAAGGATGGGGAGCAGTCAGGGGTAAATGAGGAGATAATTATACGACAGGGAAGTTTTTCTCGGTCTTTCCAGGTTCTCTGAACCATCCATCTACAGGACAAGAAGACTAAGGAATACAAGTAGTTTTGGTAATATAAGTATTAAAATCAATAATTCAACTAACATTAGTATTAACAGTAGTAATATTAGCAATAATAGAATTAAAATAAAAATGATAAATTTTAAAATTAAATGCCATACTCTTGGGCATCATTCTCCTTTTTTAATACCAAGTTTCAATATTGTAAAATCCTGGCTAACATCAGTAGGAGAATAATGTACGCGTCATTACTGCATCTAGCGAGAGTCATTTAACAAAGTGGGGGACGTGTGATTGGTATACCAATACTCTTAAGTGCGCAACCTTTTGAGTGTGTGTGTGTGTGTGTGTGTGTGTGTACTCACCTATTTGTACTCACCTATTTGTGGTTGCAGGGGTCGAGTCCTAGCTCCTGGCCCCGCCTCTTCACCGGTTGCTACTAGACCCTCTCTCTCCCCGCTCCATGAGCTTTATTAAACCTCGTCTTAAAACTGTGTATGGTTCCTGCCTCCACTACATCATTTTCTAGGCTATTCCACTGCCTTACAACTCTATGACTGAAGAAATACTTCCTACTATCTCTCTGACTCATTTGTGTCTTCAACTTCCAATTGTGGCCTCTTGTTTCTGTGTCCCCTCCCTGGAACATCCTGTCCTTGTCCACCTTGTCTATTCCACGCAGTATTTTATATGTCGTTATCATGTCTCCCCTGACCCTCCTGTCCTCCAGTGTCGTCAGGCCGATTTCCCTTAATCTTTCTTCATAGGACATTCCCCTTAGCTCTGGAACTAACCTTGTTGCAAACCTTTGTACTTTCTCTAGTTTCTTGACGTGCTTTATCAAGTGCGGGTTCCAAACAGGTGCTGCATACTCCAGTATGGGCCTGACATACACGGTGTACAGTGTCTTGAATGATTCCTTACTAAGGTGTCGGAATGCTGTTCTCAGGTTTGCCAGGCGCCCATATGCTGCAGCAGTTATCTGATTGATGTGTGCTTCCGGAGACATGCTCGGTGTTATACTCACCCCAAGATCTTTCTCCTTGAGTGAGGCTTGCAGTCTTTGGCCACCTAGCCTATACTCTGTCTGTGGTCTTCTGTGCCCTTCCCCTATCTTCATGACTTTGCATTTGGCAGGATTAAATTCGAGAAGCCATTTGCTGGACCAGGTGTCCAGTCTGTCCAGGTCTCTTTGAAGTCCTGCCTGGTCCTCATCAGATTTAATTCTCCTCATTAACTTCACATCATCTGCAAACAGGGACACTTCTGAGTCTAACCCTTCCGTCATGTCGTTCACATATACCAAAAATAGCACTGGTCCTAGGACCGACCCCTGTGGGACCCCGCTCGTCACAGGTGCCCACTGTGATACATCATTACGTACCATGACTCGTTGTTGCCTCCCTGTCAGGTATTCTCTGATCCATTGCAGTACTCTTCCTGTTATATGCGCCTGATGCTCTAGCTTCTGCACTAATCTCTTGTGAGGAACTGTGTCAAAGGCCTTCTTGCAGTCCAAGAAGATGCAATCAACCCACCCCTCTCTCTCTTGTCTTACTTCTGTTATTATATCGTAAAACTCCAGAAGGTTTGTGACACAGGATTTGCCTTCCGTGAATCCGTGCTGGTTGGCATTTATACTCCTGTTCCGTTCCAGGTGCTCCACCACTCTCCTCCTGATAATCTTCTCCATAATTTTGCATACTATACACGTCAATGACACAGGTCTATAGTTTAGTGCCTCTTTTCTGTCTCCTTTTTTGAAAATTGGAACTACATTTGCCGTCTTCCATACCTCAGGTAGTTGCCCAGTTTCCAGGGATGTGTTGAAGATTGTGGTAAGTGTGTGTGTGTGTGTGTGTGTGTGTGTGTGTGTGTGTGTGTGTGTGTGTGTGTGTGTGTGTGTGTGTGTGTGTGTGCGTGTGCGAGTGTGCACTTACCTACCATATTCGTGATTACAGTGGTCGAGTCTCAACTCCTGTTCCGACTGCTTATCTTGACACTTGGAGGATTTACTCCCTTCTGGCTTCGTTGATATTCTCATGCCTATTCTAAAAGCTATGTATGAAGCCTCTCTCCACTACTTCTTCGTCCAAGTTATTCCACTTCCTGACCACCCTTAAGATGACATTCCTGTATCTCATGTCTTTAATTTATATCCTTGTTCTTCTGCACCCGTTTCTGGTCTGCCTATTCCTGTCACTTTGAAGTTCTCTAATGCACTCAGGTCCAGGTCCTTGAGTCTTTCTTCATACTTCATTTCTTTTAGCTCTGGTACTAGTCTCGTTGCAAAACTCTGACTTTTCTCCACTTTCTTAATGTATTTTATCAACTAGGTTCAATGCTGGTGCTGTGTACTTCCAGAGATGCCTGATTTGTGTCGTATAAAGGGCCGGTGAAAATTGAAATTCCTGAAAACTAATTCTAGACTCAACGAATGAGTATTTTGTGCAAAGTTTGACGTGTTCCTCTATGATCCACTGTAGTGCTTTCCGAGTTGCATTATTCTGATGCTCAAATCTGTTTCGGTCTCTTGTGAGGTACTGTGACAACTGTTTTCTTGCAGTCCACAAGTATATAATACACCTGTCCCTCAGTCTCTTGCCTTTTGTCACTTTGTCATAAAGCTCTAATTGGCTTGTGAGAATGGTTCTGGTAGTTATTTATGAAACTATTTCTCACCAGGTATTCTAACAGTTTCCTGATTATCTTCTCCATGACCTTACATAGCATGATTGTCAATGAAAGTGGCCTATTGTTTAGTGCTTCCTGTCTGTCTTTCTTAAATATTGAGGCTATATTTTTGTTTTCCAGATCGCTAGCAATTGTCCCATATTTATTAGCTACCGATTTCAGCAAATTTTAGCTTGCGATTTGGGTAATACCTCAGCACCCTCTTGCAGGAGTCCATGGTGGCATTATATGATTTCACCGTCTTTGGTGTATCGAGCTCACTCAGATATTTCTTCACTTTTATTCCTGTCAGATGTATGGTGCAGTACCTCATGATGAACTCTTTCCCATTGACTCTGGTGTTGCTTCTGTATTCTCTGAGAACACTTTAGTAAATCACTTGCTCTTTCTCTTGTGCTCTCCATTTTTTCCAGTTTTAATATCTGTTTTTTTAATGTCTTTCTTCTAATGTGCAGTATTGGTTCAGAAATTATTTTTGTTGCTGTCATTCTTAAATTTTCCCTTAGCGTCTCCTCTTACCATTATGCATTTATTTCTGTTTTTTTCTACTCGCTCTTCCTACCTTCACTTCCTTTTTCCTTACTTCTGCAAATCTTTTTTTTTTCCTTTCGCAATTTTTGGTTAAACTACGGACTCTTTGTACTTATTCTTGGAATGAAGATCTCCTCAACCTCCCAGCACTTGCTAACTACGTACTCCTCATGCATTAGCCTTTCTACTGGTTCCCTTTTTCATTGCACTTTATTCCCGAATTCTCTTATCCTGCATGCTTCTGAAAATTGGTTTCTCGTATGCGTTCTCTGCTGCTGTTTCCTCGATGTTGACATTCCAAAAGATATTCGAAACTCAGCACTGTATAGCCGCTAGCTCCCAGAAGCTTCTCATATAGAATTTTACCTACATGAGATATACTAATTATGAATTCTATATACCATTTTACTATTTCGGTCTCTCTCTCTCTCTCCCTCTCTCTCTCTCTCTCTCTCTCTCTCTCTCTCTCTCTCTCTCTCTCTCTCTCTCTCTCTCTCTATCTATCTATCTATCTATCTATCTATCTATCTATTTATCCATTTATCTACCTTCCTTGATATAGACATACTGATACATCGTGTACTAATTTGTGGTTGCCTTGCCTCTTGGTCCCGCTACTTCACCTCTCTTTTCTTTGTGTGTGTGTTTATGTATGTGTAAGAGAATAAGAGAGAGAGGTGAAAGTTTATAAACTAAGGGAAGAGAAAGTTAGGTTGAGATATAAGCAACTATGGGGAGAAAGATGGACTGGTGAGAGTATAGGTAGTGTGGGGGTTGAAGAGGTGTAGGGTAGAAGTTTGTGAATATAGGAGAGTGAATACGGAAGAAAAGAGGAGTAATTGATGGTGTGATGAGGCAAAGGGGGTGATAAAGGGGAAAAAATTCGCATGTGAGGTTTTTACAAAGCAGAAGTGATGTAAGAAGGGTAGAGTATATGGAGAGTTAAAAAGAGGTGAAGAGAGTGGTGAGGGAGTGTAAAAGGAGATCAATTAATAGAGTGGGTGAGATGCTGTCGATAAAGTTTTCAGAGAATAAGAAAAAGTTTTGGAGTGAGATAAAGAAGTTGAGAAAGCCTAGGGAACAAATGGATTTGACAGTTAAAAGCAAAATTGGGAAGTTGGAGGTATTGGGAAGATAGCGGGAATATTTTGAGGAACTGTTAAATGTTGATGGAGAAGAGGGAAGCTGTGATTTAATGCATTGACCATCTTTTAGGAGTGAAGAAGAGCCAATTTTGAATATGGGGGATGTGCGTGAGGCAGTGGGTAGAATGAAAGGGGGAGTAAAGCAGCTGGGATTGGAGAAGAACGTGCATGGTTCCTTTATATAAAGGGAGACAAAAGAGAGTGTAAAAATTATAGGGAAATATGCCTACTGAGTATACCAGGAAAAGTGAATGGTTGTATTAGTATTGAAAGAGTTATGGGTAAGACGGAGAGCAGGATCACAGATGAACAAGTAGGTTTTAGAATGGGTAAGGGGTACGTAGACCAAGTGTATACTTTGAAGCATATAGGGGAACAATATTTAAATAATAGTAGGGAAGTTTTCGTTGTTTTCATGAGTTTAGAGAAGGCATGTGATGGGATGTGTTCGGGAGCAATGTGACAGATGTTGCAGGTGTGTAGAATAGCTGATAAGTTACTAAATACTGTAAAGAATTTTTTTGAGGATAATGAGGCTCAGAATAGGGTTGTTTAACATATTTATAGATGAGGTTGTAAACGAAGTAAATACTAGGGTGTTGGGGGAGGGGTGGAATTAAAATATGCTGAATCAAATACAAAATGGGAGCTGACACAGTTAATTTTCGCTAATGATACTGTGCCTTTGGGAGATTCTGAAGAGAAGTTGCAAAAGTAAGTGAACGAGTTTAGGAGGGTGTGTGAATTAATGAATTTGAAAGCTTAAGATCTTCAGTATTCTTCCTTGTTTAGGACTGATGAAGCCACTGTGTGGCGAAACGTTTCCTCAATAAAGATGCCCAAGTGTTGCATATATGTCTAACTGATCAACGTGTATGTTCTCTGAACTATTTATCTACATATCTTAACCTTCATAAAGTTTGTCTACCCGAAATTAAGCAGGAAAAACAGTTCTTAAATGAACAGTTTTTTAGTGTGGATAACAGAGTGTAGAAAAGGAAGGAGAACTGATATTGTAGGTAAAAGAAACGATTCTAGCTACAAATATAAAATACAAAAAGCAAATAATATAAAAAAATTAGTGTTAGGAATCCATTACCAAACGAGAAACTTCTAATAACAATACCATAAGCTCTCCATTCAGTAACACTGTGTAACAAGTTATTCTTGTTGATTCTTCGGAGTTTTGATATTTAAGTTGTTGCTATTACGATTCTGGCAATGATGATGCCAATACCAATAGCTTTGGAGAAAAAAAAATCCAAATGCTCCATGGATTTTAATAGGTTAGGTTAGGTAAGGTTTGTCAGGAAACAGGACGAGTGTTTCCTGATGCAGGTCTTAGTCAGATAATGACCCGCCTTTGGAGCTTTGGTCATCTGACCGAGGCCTTCCGCTGGCTTACCGGTCCATCCCTTTAAAAATAATGGTCATTTATAAACAACTGATATAATTATGGATTTTATTTTTTTTTCTTATTCGCCGGTACTCTCCCGGCCCGGGTCTTTTCCAAGTAGTGGTGACCCGGCCTTGGCTCCCTATCTGAGGAGTATCTCGAGACCTAGGTCTCCCATGGGAGGAGGTACAAGTACCCCCTCATCTTTGGGACCAAGTGTCCCCAGGCCTAGCCACAGTCCCCGCCCTCACGGGGCTCGTAGGGAGAAGCTAGGCCTCTGGTCTGCCATCTGCCCCGCCCCAAAAGGGCTCGTGGGGATGGCAGTCTTATGAGCTGCAGGTGATAGCAAGCTCAGGCCTTGGATTTTAATTCATTACATTTTCTAGTATTCAAGTGATTTTTTAATTTTTAATAGTATTTGTGATTATTATAGAAATAAATAAAACTGTTATACTGTAAGGTGCATATTTTATATATTTTTAAAATATATTTTTTAAAAAAAATTGTATAATACTTGAAAGGAGAAAAATCGTGGCAAGTTAAACGAAGGATTATATAATATATTAAAAGAATTATTAATGGAAAGTGTACCTGAAAATCAAAAGTCATTGTTATAAGGGATTTCAATATGTAGTATGACAGCAAGACGCTATGGCAGAATGGTAACCCTTTTTCCATAGTGTCTTTATCAGCTTGTGTGGAGTTTGCAGCCTCATTCCCATATGTATACTAAGCAAACTTGAGGCTGCAAGGATAAAGAAATGGTTAATTAAATTCTTTAATGATGATGTTTTTATGCAACGGATAACCAAAAAACTGCACATTGAAGAGGAACCTAATGGCAACGTTTCGGTCCGTCATGGACCATTGTCAAGTCTCAATAACTATAACTTGACAGTGAAGTGAACCGAAACGACGTTCTAAGGGTCCTCTCCAAGTGTAGGTTTTTGGGTGAATTGTTCCAGCCTCGGTACAGTGACTTCATATTCTTTTCTTATAGAACATCATGTTAAGGAAGCGACCAGAGTTAAAGAATTCAACACATCGTAAATACTGAACCTAGAATTTATTGGAAAATAGGAAGAAATATTCAACACATGCTGTCTAAATCTATTTGGAATCTGTAGTCACGTTCCACTGCAAATAACATATGCTACTATACACGACTTAGAGAAGATTTGCATTTCACGTTTCAAACATTTTTGAAACATTTAGAGAAATAATTTTCCTGACAAGTGCCTTGCTAATACAACACAAATTTTTATGACACGCATGAAGCAAGAGGTTCAGTGTAACACTGAAATCAGTATAGCCACTTAGAGGTAACGAGGTAAGTGCTAGCAAACTTAAGTGGTAGTTAAGTAGGATGAGAAGATGCTGGCGGTGTTGGTGAAGGAGAAACTGGATGTTGATTTTGGGGAGGTGGATGAGAATGAGGACAAGAAGTGGAGGTAGAGATGGTGATGGAGGATGTGGAGGTAGTGGTGGTGTTGAAGGATGTAGAGATAGAGGTGGTGATGGAGGATGTAGAGGAAGAGATGGCATTGGAGGTTGTAGAGGGAGAGGTGGTACTGGAAGATGTGGATGGTATTGGAGGTTGTAGAGGGAGAGGCGGTACTGGTGGATATTTAACTGGAATATTGGTGTTGGAAATAATCGCAGGCAAGTCCTACAACTCCCAGGTCAGTGTGTTAACTAGTGGACCAGCTGACTCTAAACAAATAAGCCTACTACTGATATTTATCCCAGCACTGCTACTGCTAATACTTTCACTAATACCGTATTCTGAGTGATACTTAACAGATCCTCCTAAGGAAGTTCTTGTACTAGCGCGAAGGTTCTATTCACCAAAGCTAGCATCTGTATACTGTCTAGTTGAAGCTAGTATTTGTAAAGTTCTTTTCCAACTGGTTCTTGAAGTTTTGTATTGTTTTTGGATTTAAAGCTTCAGTTGGTAGTCCGTTCAAGTGTTCCATAATTCTATTAAAAATATCCTTTTCCCTCATTCATATTGTAATATTTAAGTGTCATGAACCCCACTGCACTAAGATTGTGGATGTATCAAATTTGTTTAGCAAACGTTTAAATGATAAGACCTGGTAGTATCCGTTTGCTAAGGATGAGTTTGTTTGAGTTTTTATTCTTCGAATAGTTTATTATATAATGAATGTACAAGCCTAGTCATCCGTCTCTGCATCCTCTCCAATATATTCCTCGTTTTTATGTAATTTGAAAATTGAAACTGGACTTCATATTACAAGATGAGATCTGACAAGTGTCATACACAATGTTTCTAGGATTTAACACTGAAAATTTCTAGGTATGAAAAGAGGTATTCCTTTACTACCCGTAACTAACTCACTAAGTGTCCGTGATTCGATCCCCGGAATGGGTGAAAACACTGGGCACTGTGGCATGCAAAGAGTATGTTACAGTTTATTCGGCGTATGGCACATTTTCATAGAGGCTGCTTCCCAGCCAGCGAACCGGCTGCTAAGGGTTTAACGATCGATAGGGTACCCGTCGTTAAGTCAGTTCCTTGGTTCATTGACCTATCACAGGCAAGTCCGCCAAAGCTGAAGCAATGACGGTAAGCTATGGCAGACTTGCCTGCCTCCTGGTTGAGTACGGTGCACTCTCTCTGGCTTCTGCTTTGTCATCTGTCAACGTAGTGTACACTTATTATTCTATCTGTACATACTGTAAATAGTGTATATAGCAGGTGCAGGCAAAATATGCATTATAGTCTACTGCTGAGTTTGTTTTCATTACGACTAGGTCTCACTGGCATTCATTACCTGTGTTCGTAATAGACATGTTTCCTTACACCTGTTGCCCATGTTCACTTAAGAGTTAGTAGGTAGTTGTGAGTCTCATCCCAGGAAGTGTTAGTATACCTTAGCTGAGGTAGTATAACAGCTCTTGGGCTGTAAATTGAACTGTATAAAAGTATTTTAAGTACGGTAACTTTTATAAATACTCCAAAGGTTATTATTCTGTTCTGGGCTAGATCATCTTTGACTTAATATATTCATGATTAACATCATGATGTCTACAATACTTTGCACTTATCAACAGTGAACCTTTTCTCTAATATTTATGACTAGTGCGCCAGCTTATGAAGGTTATTCAGGATACTCGTACCTTCAGTCGTGGATGCTGCATCTTGATTCATCTCGTTTCATTCGCGAGGCCACTGAAGATGGTATACCACTTCCAGATCAGTTGTATAAATTGTGAAGCGAGCTAAGAACCGATTCCATAGGAAAACGATGAAGAAGGGATGAAAGAATACAATGAAAGATGGGGTGGTAGAATACAACGAAGTGGAAGAAGGGGAACACAATGAAGAGGAGATAAAATACAATGCACCTGAGAAGATGGAAGAAAAGGAAGATGGAATTTAATGGATGACGGAATCAGAATGAGTGAATGAAACACATTGAAGGAAGGAGAAGAGACAAATAAAAAGCATGAGGAGGCGAAAGAAAATTTTTTGAGGGGAAGCATAATATATAAAAATATAAAAGGTAGAGGAGGATGAGTACAATGAGAGAAGGAATAGTGAAGAAAAGAAGGGTCTATGAAACATAACAAGGAATGCAAACAAGGTAAAGAAAGAGTGCTATAGGAGAAGAGAAACACACTTGAGAGTAAGATGAGAAAAACAAGTAGAAGAGTTATGAGAGAAAGAAGCAAAAGAGGAGGCAGAGAAGGAAAAACACAAAGAAAAAAAGAAAAAACAACAAGAACAGTAGTTCCCTCGCCACGTCAGGGGATGTGTACGAAAAAATGACCTGCATTAAGTTCTTTAGAAATTTTCAAATTGGCTCCCATTGAATTGCATTTCCAGGAAGAACAGAAACAGACAGATACACACACGCACACACACAGACACACACACACACACACACACACACACACACACACACACACACACACTAGGCCCATATTGGAGTATGCGGCACCAGTTTGGAACCCACACCTAGCCAAGCACGTAAAGAAACTAGAGAAAGTGCAAAGGTTTGCAACAAGACTAGTCCCAGAGCTAAGAGGTATGTCCTACGAGGAGAGGTTAAGGGAAATCAACCTGACGACACTGGAGGACAGGAGAGATAGGGGGGACATGATAACGACATACAAAATACTGAGAGGAATTGACAAGGTGGACAAAAACAGGATGTTCCAGAGATTGGACACAGTAACAAGGGGACACAGTTGGAAGCTAAAGACACAGATGAATCACAGGGATGTTAGGAAGTATTTCTTCAGCCACAGAGTAGTCAGTAAGTGGAATAGTTTGGGAAGCGATGTAGTGGAGGCAGGATCCATACATAGCTTTAAGCAGAGGTACGACAAAGCTCACGGCTCAGGGAGAGTGACCTAGTAGCGATCAGTGAAGAGGCGGGGCCAGGAGCTCGGACTCGACCCCCGCAACCTCAACTAGGTGAGTACAACTAGGTGAGTACACACACACACACGACACTGGAGGACAGGAGGGTCAGGGGAGACATGATAACGACTTATAAAATACTGCGCGGAATAGACAAGGTGGACAAAGACGGGATGTTCCAGAGAAGGGACACAAACACAAGAGGTCACAATTGGAAGTTGAAGACTCAGATGAATCAAAGGGATGTTAGGAAGTATTTCTTCAGTCATAGAGTAGTCAGGCCGTGGAATAGCCTAGAAAGTGACGTAGTGGAGGCGGGAACCATACATAGTTTTAAGGCGAGGTATGATAAAGCTCATGGGGCAGGGAGAGAGAGGACTTAGTAGCAATCAGCGAAGAGGCGGGGCCAGGAGCTATGACTCGACCCCTACAACCACAAATAGGTGAGTACACACACGAAGACGATGTGAAGCTAATGAGCAGAATTCAAGCGAATGAGGATCAGGTAGGACTACAAAGGGGACTGGACATGCTGCAGACCTGGTTCAACAAATGGCTCCTGGAGTTTAACCCCACCAAGCGCAAAGTCATGAAGATTGGGGAAGGTCGATGAAGACCACAGGCGGAGTACATACCTGGGGGAGTCAAAGCCGTGAATATCATACCGAGCACATCTCCTGAGGCGCACATCAACCAAATAACTGTTGCAGCATATGGGCCCTGGGAAACCTAGGATATCTAAGTAAAGAGTCATTGAAGACACCGTACACCGTGTACGTCAGGCCCATATTGGAATATACAGCAGCACTAGTATAGAACCCACACCTGGTCAGACATGTCAGGAAATTAGAGAAAGTGCAAAGGTTTGCAACAAGACTAGTCCCGGATCTAAGGGGTGCATCCTACGAGGAGAGGTTATGAAAAATTGACCTGATGGCACTGGAGGACAGGAGAGATAGGGAGGACATGATAACGACATATATAATACTGAAAGGAATTAACTAAGTGGATAAGGACAGATGTGTCAGTGATGGGACACAGCAACAAGGGGTCACAACTGGAAGCTGAAGACTCAGATGAGTCAGAGGGATGTTAAGATGTATTTCTTCAGTCAGAGAGTTGTAGGGAAGTGGAGCAATCTGGAGAATGATATAGTGGAGGCAGGATCCGTGCATAGTTTTAAGAAGAGATACGATAATATAAGAACATAAGAAAGGAGGAACACTACAGCAGGCCTGCTGGCCCACATTAGGCAGGTCTTTCACAATCCATCCCACTAGCAGCATATTTTCCCAACCCAATTTTCAACGCTACCTAAGCAATAAGCTTTGATAATTCTATTTATTTATGTGCAAATCCCAATCAAATCCAACCCCTCTCACTCATGTATTTATCCAACCTAAATTTGAAACTACCCAAGGTTTTAGCTTCAATAACCCAGACTGTTCCACTCATCACTACCCTATTTCCAAACCAGTACTTCCCTATGTTCTTTCTAAATCTAAACTTGTCTAATTTAAATCCATTACTGCGGGTTTTCTCTTGGAGAGATATCCTCAAAACCTTATTAATATCCCCCTTATTAATACCCATCTTCCACTTATACACTTCAATCATGTCTCCCCTCATTCTTCGTCTAACAAGTGAATGTAATTTAAAGGTCTTCAATCATTCTTCATGTGGAAGATTTCTAATGCTATGTATTAATTTAGTCATTCTACGCTGAATGTTTTCTAACGAATTTATGTCCATTCTGTAATATGGAGACCAGAACTGAGCTGCATAATCTAGGTGAGGCCTTACTAATGATGTATAAAGCTGCAGTATGACCTCTGGACTTCTGTTGCTTACACTTCTAGATATAAATCCCAGTAGTCTGTGGTAGGTAAGACACATAGGCAACAGTTAGGCAACTTTATTCCGAAACGTTTCGCCTACACAGTAGGCTTCTTCAGTCGAATACAGAAAGTAGGCAGGAACAGTAGAGATGTGAAGACGATGTAATCAGTCCATCACCTTTGAAGTCGTAGAATTTGAGGTTGTCAGTCCCTCGGCCTGGAGAAGTTCAGTTCCATAGTCAGGAACTATCTGAAGATCAAGCGACAGTGCGGGGACTTAAATACTGTCGGAAGGAGAGGTGCAGAGTAGTAGTAGTGAGAATGCAGCCACTGAGAGGCCACGTCCCTCTCAGATCCAACAATTCTCACTTGGAAAAGTTGTCCAAGGTATTTTCTGTACCAAGATGCCATGTGTTGCAGTGTCTGACAAGATGAATATCAAAATGGTATACAATACCGACAGGTTGGTAGGTAAGACATATAGGCAACAGTTTGGCAACTTTATTCCGAAGGGACTGACAACCTCAAATTCTACGACTTCAAGGGTGATGGACTGATTACATCGTCTTCACATCTCTACTGTTCCTGCCTACTTTCTGTATTCGACTGAAGAAGCCTACTGTGTAGGCGAAACGTTTCGGAATAAAGTTGCCTAACTGTTGCCTATGTGTCTTACCTACCAACCTGTCGGTATTGTATACCCTTTTGATGTTCACTCAGTAGTCTGTTTGCTTTGTTACGTACGCTTAGACACTGCTGTCTTGGTTTAAGGTTGCTGCTCACCATTACCCTCAAGTCCTTCTCGCAATCTGTATGTCTAAGTTCTACATTATTTAACTTATAAGTGCTAGGGTTATGGACACTCCCGAGCTTCAGAACCTTGCATTTATCTACATTGAACTGCATCTGCCACTTTTCTGACCAAGAATAGAGTTTGTTTAAATCCTCCTGGATGGAAATAAATGGTATAAAATACCGACACAATGGAAATATGATGAAAGTTAAGACACTTGTGCAACATCTGGTTATCTTTATTGTAAACGTTTCGCCATCCAGTGGCTTTATCAATACAAATTCTTGGACATAATTAGAAAACAGAAGAACTATATACAAAAGATGAGGTAATCAGTCCCTCAGCCTTGGAGGTGGTGTTTACAACACCGTAGTTGAAGAGATTCTGAAGCACAGGTAAGGAGACTGGCGCTTATATAGGCGTCAGTGAAGAGAGACGTGTAGCAGATGAGGGCATAGTCACTGGTAGGCGGGATTCCCCAGTGGAAGTAGGTCCTTCCCAAATTGATGGGCTAGTTGTAGAAATATATAAACACATATGCAGTTTAATGTGATCCTTTATTGACAACGTTTCGCCCACACAGTGGGCTTTTTCAAGTCACAAACAGATCTACCTGGGGTGGAAGGTACGCGAGTATCTATAGTCAGGTTCAGAATGTTGAGGTCATGTAGAGAATGCTGCATCTGATGATCTACCGAATGGGGTTGTAGAGTCTAAAATCTTGGGTAGCTTGGAAGGGAGATTGGATAAGTTTGTGAGCAGACCTTCTGCGGTGTTCTTCCATTCCTATGCTCTTATGTGGGATTGCAATGAAGAAGTTTCTTGGCAAGTGGTTCAGCTATGTTATAAAAGCCATTGTTTTGGTTGAAGTTGTTGGATGTAATAAAGTTGGTAGAATTACCGACAATATGTAAAGTAAAAGGACACAAGTGCAACTAATGAGACATTTATTGTGGCAACGTTTCGCTCTCCAGGAGCTTTATCAAGCTCCTGGTAATGGCTTGATAAAGCTCCTGGAGAGCAAAACGTTGCCACAATAAATGTCTCATTAGTTGCACTTGTGTCCTTTTACTTTGTTGGATGTAGAGATAAGCGATGATTCCAGGATTCTTCGGTATTGAGTGTTGTCTTCTCTGGTGATAAGTCTTGAGTTTCTGTAGTTAATTAAATGATTGTGTGAATTGCGGTGTTGTACACAGGCATTCCTTGTATCGTCAGACCTGCTTGCATATTGGTGTTCTGAAATACGTGTTTGGAGGTCTCTTGATGTTTCGCCCACGTATAATTTGCTGCAGCCATTACAAGGGATTATGTATACCCCTGCAGAGGATGGAAGCTTGTCCTGTCTGTTACTAATAATGTCCTTGATGGTCGTGGTTGTGGAGGTAGATACTTGGAATGAGGTATTGGAAAAGATGTAGGAAACATGTTTGGCAATGGAGTTGGTGGGGAGGATTATGTATCTCTTCTCGGCAGTGTCTTCTCTGGGTGTGTTGAAGATGTTTAATGCCCGTCGTCTGCAGTCTCTGATGAAGTGACGAGGATAGTGGAGTTTAGAAAATACTTGTTCAATTCTAGTACAGTCTTCCTCAAGGAACTCATTGCTGCAGATTCTGTGTGCGCGCAGGAAGAAGCCTATAATTACACCACGTTTAGTTTTGGTGTCGTGGTGAGAGTAGAAACGTTGTCAATAAAGGATCACATTAAACTGCATATGTGTTTATATTTCCAAATCCTCCTGGAGTTCCCTAACATCTACGTTTGAATCAGTTATCCTACCTATCTTTGTGTCATCAGCGAATTTGCTCATATCACTAGTAATACCCTCATCAAGGTCATTGATATACATTATAAACAACAACGGGCCTAAGACTGATCCCTGTGGTACGCCACTTGCTACAGATCCCCACTCGGATTTAACCCCATTTAGGCATACTCTCTGCTTACTATTAGTGAGCCATGACTCGATCCATGACAGCACTTTTTCCCCAATGCCATGAGCTGCCACTTTTTTAACAGTCTCTGGTGCTGTACTTTATCAAAAGCCTTACTAAAATATAAATAAACAATATCGTATTCTTTATCATGATCAACGGCCTCAAAAGCTTTACTGAAGAAGGTTAATAAATTAGTTAGGAAGTTCATCAGGACCCGGGGATTTATTTTGCTTTAACCCGTCTATCTGTTTGATAACCAATTCGGTAGTGACTGTGATATTGCATAATTTATCATCATCAGGCCCACTATAAAAATTAATTACTGGGATATTGTTAGTGTTTTCCTGAGTGAAAATCGAGAGAAAATAATTATTAAGAATAGAGCACATTTCATCCTCCTTGTCAGTGAGATGTCCAGAGTTATTTTTAAGGGGGCCTGTCTTATCTCTAACTTTTGTTCTATAAACCTGGAAAAAACTTTTTGGGTTTGTTTTCGAATCCCTAGCAACTTTAATTTCATAGTCTCGTTTAGCTTGTCTTATCCCCTTTTTAACGTCCCTCTTAATGTCAATATACTAATTCATAAGATGACCCTCACCTCTTTTGATGCGCCTATACATTCCTTTTTTCTGTCCTAAAAGATATCTGAGCCTATTATTCATCCATTTGGGGTCATTTCTATTCGATCTAATTTCCAAATATGGGATAAATATCCTTTGGGCAGCATGTATTGTGTTAAGAATGCTGTCATACTGATAACTCTCTTCGTTACCTCAGTCAACAGATGATAAGTGTTCTCTAAGCTCACTGTAATCTGCTAAGCGAAAATCTGGGATCATTATCCCTACTATCATACTTCCATTCAATGCTAAATGTAACTGATCAGTGATCGCTTGTGCCGAGTTCCTCTGTAATTTCTAAATTATTAACAAGGGTTTCCTTGTTTGCCAAAACCAAGTCAAGCAGGTTATTTCCCCTTGTAGGCTCTGTCACAAACTGCTTCAAAAAACAATCCTGAACTACTTCTAAGAAGTCGTTTGATTCTAAATTCCCATCAAGAAATTCCAATCAATATGACTAAAGTTAGAGTCTCCTAGAATTACTACGTTAACGTGCCTTGTGGCCTTAACAATTTCCTCCCATAGTAGTCTCCCTTGGTCCCTATCTAAGTTTGGGGGACGGTATATTATACCTAAAATCAATTTTTTCACGCCCCTCTGAAAATTCTATCCAAACAGACTGTATATGTTACTTCAGATTTAATACCCGTTTTTATGCAACAGTTCCAGCGATCTTGGACATACAGTGCCACCCCACCCCCGTTCCCGATACTTCTGTCTACTTGGAACAATTTAAAACCCTGTATGTGACATTCAGCAGACATGTCCCGATTTTTCGTATTGAACCACGTCTCAGTTAAGGCAAATACATCAATGTTACCTGCACTAGCAACTAGTCTCAACTCGTCCATCTTATTCTTAGCACTACGACTATTTGTGTAATATATATTTAAGGACTCTCCTTTTTCTTTACCCTTCCTGCTCCTTTCTGTTATTCCACTAAACCTAATACTGTCCTTTTCACCTAGTGCCACTGGTTTTCCAATATCCACCTCATTTTGCCTATTACTAGTTCTCCTAGTACTCATATTACTACACGGATTTCACTGTTTTCCCACCAAAACCCATACCACTAACTATTCCAAGTTTAAAGTCCTAACAGCTCCCCGCGCTGCAGTTGCCAGTGCTCCCACCCCAAACCTAGATAAGTGAACCCCATCTCAAGGAACAGGAAAAAAATAGTAGACCTAGTAGCGACCAGCGAAGAGGCGGGGCCAGTAGCTGTGACTCGAACCATGCAACCACAAATAGATGAGTGCACACACACACACACACACACACACACACACACACACACACACACACACACACTCTTCACTCCCACACACACGCAATGTAAAAGGTTTGCACTCAACAAGTAACGCCAATCAGGGGTTCTCGTGAGTGTGGCCACCAGCACGATGATTTTCTCACTTGAGGCCATAAATATTTTAAAATCAACCCACCTAGCGACGATGACTGAGGTGTAAGGTTGATGAAGTACGAACCAGAGTCAGTTGTCACTACGTAGTTAGTGTAAAGATGGAGAGAACTTGATATCACATATTTGTTATTGTTAAAGGAAAAGAGTTTAAGCCATAAGGGTTATTGAGGGCGCGTTGAGTGGGAGGTAATCAAGTGAGAATGAAACTACTGGTAGCAGAGAATTTTTGTGTTACAACGTTTTGCCCAAGGCTAATCTTCATCAAGTACGTAGGAATGAGCAATATACCGCCGAGCATCATGAGGTCAGGCTCGCAGAAAGGTATGTCACTCATCAGGTCGTTGTAAGAGCAGGTTACACATGAGGTCATAAACTGCATGATAAGGCGATATATTTACCCACTGATAAATTAGACACATGTGCAACACTTGGGTATCTTTATTGAGAAAAGGATTCGCCACACAGTGGCTTCATCCCTACACAAAGAAGAATGGTGAAGAACAGAAGGAGTCTGAGGTAATCAGTCGCTCAGCCTGGAGTCGATGTAGTCAGTCCATCAGTCTTAAAAAGAATACAGCATATGTGCGAAGAAGTGGCTTATATACAGTAGACAGGTGAAGTGGAGCAGTGGTAGACGATTTCACAGTGGGGAAGTCCACATTTGGCAGTAGGGCATACCTATAGGTTAGACAAGTGAAGAATTCCCTGTATCAAGATCCCAAAATGTTGCTGTGCCTGACAGGAACCATTTGTCTACATTCATGGAAGAAGGGTGTAAAAAAAGGAGGAGTTTGAGGTAATTAGTCCCTCAGACTGGAGTCGATGTGTTCAGTTCATCAATCTTGTAGAATGTACAGCATAGGGCCGTAGACGTGGCTTATATACTGTAGTCAGGTGAGGCGAAGCAGGAGGAGGCGGGGTCATAGTGGTACCATCCACTATGACGAAGACCTGCTTCGACTAGTGGATGGTACCACTATGACCCCGCCTCCTCCTGCTTCGCCTCACCTGACTACAGTATATAAGCCATGTCTAAGGCCTTTTAATGTACATTCTACAAGATTGATGGACTGAACACATCGACTCCAGGCTGAGGGACTGATTACCTTAAATTCCTCCTCTCCTTACACCTTCTGCTTTGTATTGGACTGATGAAGCCACTGTGTGGCGAAACGTTTCCTGAATAAAGATTCCAATATGTTGCATAAGTGTCTCAATCTTCATCTCATATGTTAGTTAAGTGTCTCATTCTTCAATCAGGTTTGATCCCAGGGACTGGTAGCCTATAGCTCGTTGAGTCAAGATTCCTTCTCCATCAAAATAACCAGTGCTTAAAGTGTTCAGATATATATATATCTTTTTCAGACACACCCGAAGTTGTCTGGTCATGGAGATCTTTGAGATGCGTATGGGTCTTTTGTCCATTTCGTGAACATGGTCTTAAACTCAACCAACTAACCATTCCCTGCTGGTCTCATTCCACCACTTGTCTGGTGGCATGAGATGTGTTTCGTTAGCTGCAAGTTCCGAGAGATGTATCCCCGTATCCTATCTCCAGCCCTTTGTGCATTAATACGCACAAGAGGCCCAGTAGCTGCATTTCAAATCTCTCAAGAGTTATTGATAATTAGTGTTACTTATTGCTAATTAGTGTTGCTAGTGGTGTTAGTGACTTCATGATAAAAGCAAGAACTAGTTGCATGGTAGCTACTAGCTACAAATACAAGAAAGCAGTTGCCTAGTTGTTTGGGTAGTTACATAATAATTAAGCGTTATGACTGTGATTGTTACCTGGTAGTTGATAGGGTGATACGTGGCAGTCAGTTGTTCAGGAAATATTACCTGGAAAGAAAGAAATTATTTAAAAAATGTATAAAACTGAATTCGTTCTGTGCGACACTGGTTACCACACATGACTGATCGCCACACATGACCGCGTTACAACGCATCTCGTTACAACGCACCTCGTTACAACGCACCTCGTTACAACGCACCTCGTTACAACGCACCTCGTTACAACACACCTCGTTACAACATACCACGTCTCTCAGTCCATAACATTTTACATCAAATAGTTATACATTTTTTCACTTGATGCCTCGACCACTTGCACTACACAACTTTACAAGTGTATAATTACTTCTAGTGTGTAATTATAATATTAAATATTTGCTTGTTTTTATAAGACAAAAAAATCTGATGTGGTTCATGTGATCCGCTCAGTGAAGGTTAAGATCATGGAGCTGAGGTCTTCCGCTGAGTAAAATGTCAACTATATATGTATATGTCGTGCCGAATAGGCAGAACTTGCGATCTTGGCTTAAATAGCAACGCTCATCTTGCCAAATAGGACAAGCGAAAATTTGTGTATGCAATAATTTCGCCAAAAGCATTCTGAACCTAACGAAAAAAATATATTTCACTGTGTTTCTTTAGTATTAAATTACTGTAAACAAATCTAAAATATGTTTAGTTGGGTTAGGCTAAAATAAATTGTTCTTGTTATAATAAGGTTAGGTAAGTTTTCTAAGATTCTTCTGGAGCAAAATTAAAAAATTTTACATTAACATTAATGAAAAAATATATCTTTAAACGTATAAGAGAAAATTTTAGGAAGAACTTAATTTTAAATGAGTTCTTGCTATTTGATCAGTTTTACATATTCGGCACGACACACACACACACACACACACACAAATATATATATATATATATATATATATATATATATATATATATATATATATATATATATATATATATATATATATATATATATATATATCAATAACTACACTGCGCTAGCCATGGATTCGAACCCATGTTGTACTGGCCTGCTTCATGGTAAGCGAGAACCACATGACGCTTTAAACCACAGGACCACCCATCCCTATTTTCGCTTACCATGAGGCAGGCCAGTACAACATAGGTTCGAATCCTTGGCTAGCTCATTGTTGTTATTGATAAATACCACTCATTCGTGGTTACAATATATATATGCACGAAATTTTCCCCGATTCCATTATTACAGTGTCGTGATTGTGTCCCTAAAAATCCTGAAGTTCTGTAGGATTTTTAATCCTGAACTGCAGCTGGCTAGTTTGTCATGATATCAGATGCACCATGAAGAACAAATGCGCACTTTCAACCCTGTAATCCTGACCATACAGGCAGCTGACCACAGCCAAAGGATAAAAAAAAAACATAGGTAAAAGCTATTCCACACTTACATTAGACAGGGAATTGTGAGAAATAATATAGCGATAACATCGAAGAAAAAATGGTAACACTTATTAGAAATAAGTGCAAAGAGGAGGAGGTCTGATAGCATATTGACGAGCAAATAACGTCCAGTACATTATACAGACAGAAGCAGTAATTAAATTGAACTATCAAGCTCTGAAAGGACGTTTTAGGACTAAAAGGAGCTTAGTTTATCAGACGCGTTCAAAATAGGAAATATAGGAAACTTGACAACAGTATTTTGAGAAAGTGAGAGGCAAGAAGTCCTTCACTACAGCACTGTCCTTCACTACAGTTACCTGCAAATTGCTGGAAAATTTATAAAGCAAAAACTTTTGAATAGCTTCAAAGCTCTATAATAATCAAAGAACGCCAGCATGAATATAGAAACTGATGGTCATGGAATTCCAATTTTATTGTTAAAGAGGCTTGTAATCTGTCGGTTCATAAAGCTACTTAGGAAATAAGAGCACGCAAGCTGAGGTAAACTAAGAGGTATTAGCCCAAGGAATATCTGAATAATAATAAAACGATTGAAGAATCATTGCAACCAGTTTGTAAACTGCTGAAAGTCCTGAATACACACATGTAAACTATTGTGAGGAATTACATGGGTGAATTTTTACAAGTGCAATCTTGAATTAACCTTTCACCCACATATCTGGGGAAAACTCTGGCACATTTAAAACAGATTATACTTACTGATATTGACATACCTCGGGGACATGTGGAACTTAGTGACAATGGGTCATAATACTGTCTCTCCTTTAATGCCAACCGTCTCAGCTTCCCAACTCACACTTCGGGACCTTAGATTAGGATTAAATGGTTCCTGAATATTAAAATGTAAGCCAGTAACACTGGCAATTTAGATTGTGGACTATATAATAATTTTAAAAAGCTATGTGACAACTCAAGTAATTTCTTGTGCAATAGCAATTGTAAATTAATCAGTGATTAAATTACATTATAAATAACTTACCAAATCATGGTCCTTTTGATATATCCTAACGCCCCCAATAGGCAGGCATCTAATATTGACCAATAACTAGCTACCTTACCTGTTGTGAGTTTAAAGTCATACTGGGAGACGAACATAAATTATTGTAGTACACGCAGTGGTCAGCATCACAGCGTCCAGTATTATCTTCATTATCAGCCTTACTATGAAGGTTTAACAATGTATCTGAACCTTTCCAGATACACGTTTATATTCACTCATTTCATGGTCCACAATTCTGCAGATATTCTTTCTATCGGACTCGATGACCCACGATTAAAGTCTTAAGCACTCGTTAGTTAATGTATACGTTCCGCCATTTTTGATGCCTCTTCCAAACGATTATATTATACACATATATTTGAATATATTCCATGACACTTCCAGGTATGTAGTACATTTTCTTTATCATAATGTTAATTTCATCTAAATTACACTGATTATATTTTACTTAATTAACAGATTACAATAAATAAGGAAAGTGTAGAGAATATAAAAGTCGCATTAAAGACACGCTCGTACACTATTACATAAACCTTTCTTACTATCAATTACTACATATAAATCAAAGAAAAGTTATTAAAATTTTCCACAACTATAATGTTGCTTGTCTGACAGAGCAAATGTGAATCTTACTCATCTAAAACCAAAGTTATAAAATTAGGAGACAAGGGAAGAAAACAGCAGAGTTCTATCTGGCAGGGACAAAAAAAAACTGTCCCCTTAAAAACACAGAGAATAACATCACCACAGGCCACGAAACAAGAATTTTTTCAGGCACTTTTACAAATTCATTTTAATCTACAGGTTTACAAAATTGGCAATTTAATTAATAAATATTTATATTTTTTTTTATCGGGATGTACCTAAACTCACCATTTATGTTTAAAAGTTTCGACAAAACCACGAACGTTTATTTTTATCTCGAGTTTTTGCAAAATTGCAAAGCGGTTACGGTGTGAGCAAATGGCATGCAATAATATACAACAAGTTTGAACTATGATCAAAATATAATTTATTGAATATAGTAAATTATACCTTTCAAATGTAATTAAGAGAATTGTAACTATTGATTATTATTTATATTAGTTTCTCATGCGATGGGAATGAAGCTGCGACTACATCACTAACTAAAGTTATATTTAAGCAAAATTTAGTAAATTTAGTGTCCTTTCTATCCTCTCCCCCTCGACAATGAAAAAACTATCCCCTTTAAAGCTTTCAAACGTGGAAAAACACAGAGGTGGTATTTATTAACCTAAACGAAGTCACTCCTCGCCTCGTATGTGTGACCCATGAGTACGCGGAGCTGATGTGGAACCCTCTGCTATTATAATAACACAAATTGAAGCTTGAAAAAATACAAAGGGGTGAATCAAGACTGGTGCCTGGACTCTTGGAGATGAAATATGAAGAAAAATTGCTCAAGGGTATGGAAAAAGTCGATAAGAATAGGATCTTTAAAAGGACCGTAACAAGATCCAAACAGTAATGTTAGAAGTTAGGGGCTCAGATGAACCACGGGATTTTGGTAAACATTTCTTGAACATAGTGGCGATAAGGAAGCGAGATGAACTGAACAATAACAAATGATTTACAAAGCTATTTCTCGTCGGCCGGTTGAAAGCTTAGCAGAGGGACCTAAAGCTAGAACTCTGCTCCCTTTTCCTCGCAAATTCAAATAAGTAAAATCTGATCTTGATTTTTCTCTTAAATATAAAGCTAATTCCTTCCTCGAGCAGCAGCAGCAGCAGCAGCCGTCGCCACCGCCTCCACCGTCGTCGCCGCCGCCGATGACGACGACAACTAAAACAACAGCGACACTACAGACAACAACACTAAGGACGACCACCACACCCCTATAACCCTCACACTCTGTTTATGTCTTCTAAAATTACTGGTTCCCGACATACAATAAATGTTACTGAGTGTGTGTGTGTTTCTCGCACCTGGTATTGAAGGCTAGAACATCGTATTTGGTAATGTTTTTCAGTGTGGTTGCTGCAGCACTTGAGAGAGCCTCGGTGATCAAGTCGACGCAGTTGGAAGAAAGAGAGGAAGATATCCTAAAGGTGATGCTTCACTTTGTATAGAACTTCCGTGATGATTTCGCTGAAGCCTTAATATATATTCAAAGATTTGACGCGGATCTACCCGTCTAGTGGCACTGCAGTGAAAACACGATTATTTGACTTTCGATTCTAAAGTAAGTTCAGTGGGTCTCCGTTTTTTGAGCTTCAAAAGTTTATATAGACAGTTTATATTGTTGCATTTCATTATCAGCAAAGCATTTTTTTCTGAAACAAAATTTCCTATTGATACATCGATACCATGCCTAACCCTTCTAGGGTAGGGTAGGTGCCTGAGCCCGAGCCTTTAGCTCATAAGTCTGTCATTACCATTAGCCCCCTTGTGGCGGGGATGGCAGACCAGAGAGGCCTAGCTTGTGGCTAGGCCTGGGGACAGTTGGTCACAAAGATGAGGAGGTACTTGTGCCTCCTCCCATGGGAGACTTAGGTCTCAGACACTGCCTTAAGAGGGAGCCAAGGCCGGGCCACCACTTGGAAAAGGCCCGGGCCGGGAGAATACCGGCGAATCTTTAATAATAATAATAATCCTATTGATACTGGACAGCGAATCGTTATGATCATTTGTAATTGTAAGTGAGAGGGACCTGATCTCTTGATGTAGCCTTTTCTATAGTTAGTGTATTGTCTGACGAATTATTCTTTGTGAATTTCTTCCAACTCGAAATATTTCAAAATTTTAATAGTTGATAATCTTGTTTGTTAGATTATCTTTAAGGCAATGTATATTAACCAATTTTTACGTAATAATCAGCGACAATAATAGGAAAAATGGCTAGGTTACATCTGCCAGCTCGGAGCTTATTATAATTACTTTAATTAACAGGGAATTTAGCCATAACGCGTGTATGTGTATATGTAGTGACAATTTATACACAGGTAGTTTTAATAAAGACTACAATTTTATTTTTAAACAATTTAACATTTAACGAAAGGAGTTGTATTAACAACGACCACCTGATAAAATTGTGACCTTTATTTTGATCTTTTATCGAGATAAACCTGAGTTCTTCATGATGATTCTGCTTAAACAATCCCAAGGCATTTTGCTACATCTGTAGTAAATACTCTGCAAAAAGAAAGCAAAAACATCGCAGGTTTTATGAAAAAAATCTTATCTTGATTATTTTGGAGTGGCGCTTGAAGAACAAGAAAGTCTAGGGCTCCCCATATGATTTCCAAAACTGAGTAGAATACTAACGACAATGAGAAAATAGGAAAAGGAAAAGTTTGAACTTCTGTATACTTATGGTGTAGAGAGAGCCGAAAAACCATCATGAGGACTGCTATTTCTGTATGGTGAATGTGAAAGGCTTCAGTCGATACAAGAAAGTCAAGTAGGAATAACCTGATTTGGAGTCAGCAAGGAGACCTGTGCCACAGAGCGAAGATGTTCCCATATCAGTGTTTACAACACTGCCTGACCTTCCGTTGTCAGATGTTGAAGAAACTCAGGGTTTAATAAGTAACACAGGTGATAGCAGTGGAAGTGAATGCGAAGTAAGCATTTAAACACCCCAGCAGTTCTCCCAAGAAGAACTCAATGATCTGATATGTGACCTCAGTCTATCAAAGCAAGAATCGGAACTTTTAGCATTTAGACTAAAAGAAAAGAAGTATCTATAACAAGAAGTTAAAAATAACAGCTTATCAGACAAGAGAGGTCGAACTCCTTCCTTACTTCATCTTGATTTCTTCTTCGAAAGGGTCTTGAATATCGACAAGGAGACTGGTGGCTACTTATAGACAGCTCCTTTAGAAGCTTGAAATATGTCCTATTGCACAATGGTAACCAATATGCATATCTTCCAATTGTTCACTCAACAGAACTTAAGGAAGAATACGAAAATATCAAAATGGTTTTCATATGAAGTAAATCATCATTGTGTTAATCTGTTATTATATGGAATGAAGTGATAGTATGTATTATGTGATTTGACTTTTGCATGATCTAAGAAATAATTTCAGTGCGATCTGTGGGTTAACCCCGCCTGATCAGTATATTTTTCACATCTTTTATATATTTCTATGGGATACCAAATTTATCAAAAAAACTAGAGCCAATCAAGCAAAACCGAAATTCTCCGGAATTCTCACCACAAACTTACTCTAAAATCTGTGTAATATCATTGGGCAGAAAATGAGAGTTGATCAGTGATGGCTGTAGAGTGTTTACAGAGATTATGGACTGGCAGGGACTGAAGCGTTCCCTCCAAACAGGAAGCATGAAATTTAAATACTGCAAGTATGGAAGAGGCTGGAGGCAGTGGAGAAGTGGCTGAGAGCGAAGTGTGGTGTGAATATCCAGACTATTAGGAGAATGGCGATTAGAAGACAATTGAGAGGGCTGAGGAGGTTGTTGTTAGGTGGTTTGGTTAATCAGTGAGGATGGAGCAAAATTAGATAGCAAGGGTGCCTTGGGTGGAAGAAAGGAGGGGTATGGGTCATCCAGGGAATATAGTGAGGGGCTCGAGGACGCTCTTGAATGCTATGGGATTCAATATCCAAAAGGCTTGTTTGAGCACTATAAGTCGGAGCGGAGGCATCTGTTTTTTTTGTGACCTGACATGCAGATAGTGTGAGCAATGCAACATTTATGAAGGAATTCAGTGAAACCAATTAACCGGACTAAAGTCATTAAGGTGGAAAGTACAGTGTCTGCTTTGAAGGAGTCACGATTCTGCAGTTCAGAGGGCCAGCTAAATATACTGTTACGTCAGAACGCTTCTGGCAAGACATCGATTGCACCAATGATGAACACTGATTGAAGCAATGAGAGTGAACATAGATTGAACCAATCATGGTGAACATTGATTGATCCAATGGTTGAATGTATTTCCTCATTTTTGTCACCCTGCCTTTGTGATACAAATATTAAATGCGGAGGAAAGTGTCGTCGTCAGTTTCTTCTCTTAATTACTAGACATTTGTGATTTATTCCAGCATTGTTATTGTGGCTTATTTCTTAATTACTTGAAAAGGTAAAAGGATCACTAACCTGAAAATGCGAAAAAAAATTTCAAGGCATAAGATGCGTCATATACGTAAGTAAATTTCTTTGATTTGCCGTATAATAAGTATCTAGCCGGAAAAGCACCTCGCAAATATCTGATTAAACTATTGCGTATGAGTTAGTTGAATAACAGAATCCCATCAACTACCTCAGGACGTTCAGTTGACTAGGAGCTCCTTTGCCATCTTCCTCTTGCAATATCTTAACTGCAGTAACGGTAGAAGTATTGGTGGTGTTGATATTAGTAGTTTTACAGAAGTAATTATATTCTATCTTTTCTATTAAATATCCGTTTACGCTTTCCAGTACGTCATGAAATCTTTTGGCTTTCCAGTTGTTTAATCACCCATCTGTAGATGAACCTACACACACTATACATTTCTTTATATTAAATTCCAGAGGCCACTGACGGAGCTTCCCTTCTCACGCATTGTAACTGCAAAACGCGAAATTAAGTCAACGTTGCATATTAGACAGACTTTTTATCGTAGAGAGACCTAGACAATCTGGTGCCATTCCCAGAAACGTAGAAATTTAATTTCGTTGCATATAAAATGCAAATTAGAGCAGCTTGACTGCAGTAAAATTCAACATATATAACAACATCCTGAAGGCGTACACTAGACAGCTTATATAAATACTGAGAAGGGTGTCTGTAGTGGTTATTAATAACAATCCTCATTGTGCAAATCTATGTTTGTGTAGCACCGAATAACAAATCAATATATATATGAAGAACATAGTAACAAAATAATATCTGTCAGCCTGAAACCAGATTCACCGAATACTAAGTACTATTTTTAGCTAATACAAGTAAATCCTTGTCATCAAATTATTTTATTATGTATGTGTGTGTCAAATAATGAATTTCATTGGGACAGCTTTCATTGTGGGTGATTTGTTGCTGTAGTAAGACCCATACGGATTTAGCGTTTGTCTTCTTGCTTATAATAATAATAATAATAATAATAATAATTAAAAATAAAAATAATAATAATAATAATAATAATAATAATAATAATAATAATAATAATAATAATAATGAGTATGTGATTTAACAACCTGTAATTATTTTATTTAGCACAATTTTCAAAGTGCTGTGCTTCTTGTTACTCTTCTTAATCATCTTACGCTTATTCTTATAATATTGTGTAAATTTTTCTTGTTTCTGCTCTTCCTTTTATTACTGCTGTTAGTTGAGCCAGGTGAGAGGGAGGGCAGGGAGGGAGTGTGGCATTATGTGATGAGTTGTATTTCAGTGGCTTTTTTTTCGTTCAATGTATTAAAGCCAGAGGCTTGGCCTGTGATTATTGTATCGTTTAGAGTGGTCAACGACGGCTTCATGGCTTAACAAACCAAGATTCGTATTACTGTAAGAGAAAAGGGAGAAAGAGAGAGGGAGGGATAAAAAGGGAGGGAGGTTGGTAGGTAGGATCCTAGTGTATCTAGTATTACAACTAGAACAAGTACAATGATAATAACAAAGGTGGCACAATAGGATCCTTATATCTAAAGTGGCTACCAACATTAAAGAATTACCATGAATATAATTTATTTGTGGATTACTTATTTGCAACAGTTTCAGGTACTGCTGTACAATATAAATCAAATATCCATAAAAAAGCAAGATTAATATAACGAACATCATTAGAAATTGTAACCATATTTGGTCGGTTAAGATAGTTTAAAAAAACAGAAAATAGCGGAAATAATTTACAAAAAGATCAAAATTTTCCACGTACGCGAGCGCCTCCGTCCCACTAAAGCAACCCTCCCCCCCCCCCTCAACCTTTTTTTGCCCCAAGCCCCCCAAGTGGGAGACATTCTTAGTAGTTTTTCGCTGTTATGCGTAAAACGATGCATCTGACGAAAAACGTTTACATCGTGAGAAAAAAAAGATCTAAACGAGATTGCTTCTATGCATGTTTGTCATATATGGTATAGTTTTTGCTTAAGCCAGACCCTATATGGAGGAGGAGATTAAGCATATTACTAGGTTATTAATACACACGTTCAGTTGCCTGTTATCTCACAAATAGCATTTTTTTTTTTTACTAATGATGCAGATAGATGGGGTCGTAGAGCGTTAAATTCTCTGTTTTGATTGGTAAAATGAATTTTCATTTAATATATATATATATATATATATATATATATATATATATATTCAATGAAACTTTAAATTTTGAGGATGTCATCAACAAGCAATTGTTTCTATTGAAAAAAAAAAAAATTCAATTTAAAGACAAACCGTGAGTGTTAAAGATGGTATCCACAATTTAAGATGTGTGAGTTAAACTCCATAAGAGGTTAATTTTGAGCTGTTAAAGAAGCCAAACACTGCTGAAATATATTCACTATGTAGACTTGAATATATTAAAAAGAAAAATATTGCCAAATATTCAGGAAAGCAAAAGACCTAAAACAGAATGAACGTATTTTGAAAGTATTTTGTACTAAAGAACAACTTTTTGTGGAGGAAAATGTAACATGGTAGTGGAGAATTAAAAAAAAAAAATGTGAATGAACGTGACTTCCCATGTCTCTTAAAATGGGTGAAGCACTTCAGCCACTACCCATGCCCTCATAAAATGTGGGTGAGACATTTCAGCAAGCACTCAGGTCCCCATAACAGCTGGACTGTGGTGCGTCTTGGGCATCAGCGTTAACTTTACTGTCGTAAGGTTTGGTAACGAGGAAAGGAGGATCATTTTTAGTGGTCGTCATGTTACCACGACGGTCTATTACGTTAACTAGTGGAGAAGTATTTAGGACATGACAGACTTAACTCTTCCCTTCATTTGGTGAACGACTCGAGGCGAGGGTGGTG
>NC_091327.1:11491770-11534270 GCF_038502225.1 Cherax quadricarinatus
AAGGGGAGAAACCGACCAATCAAGCTGATTCTCAGGACGGAAACAGTGCGGAACAGGATCCTCCAAGAGAAACCACGATTGAAATACTCGGAAGAGTACAAGAGGGTGTTCCTAGACAGAGACAGAACAAAATCAGAACGACAGCAGCTGAGGGAGAGGACAAAAAAAACGAAAGGAGCTAGGAAAAGAGTCAAGGAGGGAATCAGCAGAGGTCAGTCAGAGCAGGACAGAACAGCAAGGGCAAGCACACACACAACTACTCTCAGAACCATACAACCTATCACACCATCCCAACACACACTACAATCCATACCCACAGCCTCCACCCAACATCGAGCTATAGAATCCCACAGTATGCCACCAGGTCTCCCACCCCCACAGGCCCCCCAAACCACAGTGTTGGAAAGGAAACTGAAGGTATGGTACACAAACGCTGATGGAATAACAAATAAGTGGGAGGAGTGGCACGAAAGAGTCAAAGAAGCATCACCGGACATCATAGCTCTTACAGAAACCAAGCTTACAGGTATGATAACAGATGCCATCTTTCCAACGGGATACCAAATCCTGAGGAAAGACAGAGGGAACAGGGGGGGTGGAGGAGTGGCGTTGCTGATCAAAAATCGCTGGAATTTTGATGAGCTGGAGAGAGGAGATAGCGGAGAAGAAAGTGATTACATAGTGGGAACACTTCACTCTGGAGGTCCCAAGGTGGTAATAGCAGTGATGTATAACCCACCACAGAACAGCAGGAGGCCAAGGCAAGAGTACGACGAGAGCAATAGAGCGATGGTTGACACACTGGCTAGAGCGGCCAGAAGAGCTCATGCATGCAGTGCAAAGCTCCTGATCATGGGGGACTTTAACCACAAGGAGATCGATTGGGAGAACTTGGACCCACATGGGGGCCAAGATACATGGAGGGCTAAGATGATGGAGGTGGTACTGGAGAACTTCATGTACCAACACGTAAGGGACACTACAAGAGAGAGAGGAGAGGATGAACCAGCAAGGCTGGACTTAGTATTCACCTTCAGTAGTGCAGATATCGAGGACATCACATATGAAAGACCCCTTGGGGCCAGTGACCATGTGGTTTTAAGCTTCGAATACACAGTAGAGCTACAAGTGGAGGGAGAAGCAGGAAGGCCAGGACGAATGAAGCCAAACTACAAGAAAGGGGACTACACAGGAATGAGGAACTACCTGAACGGGGTTCAGTGGGACAGAGAACTGGCAGGGAAGCCAGTTAATGAGATGATGGAATATGTAGCAACAAAATGCAAGGAGGCTGAGGAGAGGTTTGTACCCAAGGGTAACAGGAGTAATGAAAAAGCCAGGATGAGCCCATGGTTTACCCAAAGGTGCAGGGAGGCAAAAACCAAGTGTGCTAGGGAATGGAAGAAATATAGAAGGCAAAGGACCCAGGAGAATAAGGAGAACAGTCGTAGAGCCAGAAACGAATATGCACAGATAAGAAGGGAGGCCCAAAGACAATATGAAAATGACATAGCAGCGAAAGCCAAATCTGACCCGAAACTGTTGTACAGCCACATCAGGAGGAAAACAACAGTCAAGGACCAGGTAATCAGGCTAAGGAAGGAAGGAGGAGAGACAACAGGAAATGACCGTGAAGTATGTGAAGAACTCAACAAGAGATTCAAAGAAGTGTTCACAGAGGAGACAGAAGGGACTCCAGAAAGACGGAGAGGTGGGGCACACCACCAAGTGCTGGACACAGTGCACACAACCGAGGAAGAAGTGAAGAGGCTTCTGAGTGAGCTAGATACCTCAAAGGCAATGGGGCCAGATAACATCTCCCCATGGGTATTGAGAGAGGGAGCAGAGGCGCTATGTGTACCCTTAACAACAATATTCAATACATCTATCGAAACAGGGAGATTGCCTGAGGCATGGAAGACAGCAAATGTAGTCCCAATCTTTAAAAAAGGAGACAGACATGAAGCGTTAAACTACAGACCAGTGTCACTGACATGTATAGTATGCAAAATCATGGAGAAGATTATCAGGAGAAGAGTGGTGGAACACCTAGAAAGGAATGATCTCATCAACAGCAGCCAGCATGGTTTCAGGGACGGGAAATCCTGTGTCACAAACCTACTGGAGTTCTATGACATGGTGACAGCAGTAAGACAAGAGAGAGAGGGGTGGGTGGATTGCATTTTCTTGGACTGCAAGAAGGCGTTTGACACAGTTCCCCACAAGAGACTGGTGCAAAAACTGGAGGACCAAGCAGGGATAACAGGGAAGGCACTACAATGGATCAGGGAATACTTGTCAGGAAGACAGCAGCGAGTCATGGTACGTGGCGAGGTGTCAGAGTGGGCACCTGTGACCAGCGGGGTCCCGCAGGGGTCAGTCCTAGGACCAGTGCTGTTTCTGGTATTTGTGAACGACATGACGGAAGGAATAGACTCTGAGGTGTCCCTGTTTGCAGATGACGTGAAGTTGATGAGAAGAATACACTCGATCGAAGACCAGGCAGAACTACAAAGGGATCTGGACAGGCTGCAGACCTGGTCCAGCAATTGGCTCCTGGAGTTCAATCCCACCAAGTGCAAAGTCATGAAGATTGGGGAAGGGCAAAGAAGGCCGCAGACGGAGTACAGTCTAGGGGGTCAGAGACTACAAACCTCACTCAAGGAAAAAGATCTTGGGGTGAGTATAACACCAGGCACATCTCCTGAAGCGCACATCAACCAAATAACTGCTGCAGCATATGGGCGCCTAGCAAACCTCAGAACAGCATTCCGACATCTTAATAAGGAATCGTTCAGGACCCTGTACACCGTATACGTTAGGCCCATATTGGAGTATGCGGCACCAGTTTGGAACCCACACCTAGCCAAGCACGTAAAGAAACTAGAGAAAGTGCAAAGGTTTGCAACAAGACTAGTCCCAGAGCTAAGAGGTATGTCCTACGAGGAGAGGTTAAGGGAAATCAACCTGACGACACTGGAGGACAGGAGAGATAGGGGGGACATGATAACGACATACAAAATACTGAGGGGAATTGACAAGGTGGACAAAGACAGGATGTTCCAGAGTTTGGACACAGCAACAAGGGGACACAGTTGGAAGCTAAAGACACAGATGAATCACAGGGATGTTAGGAAGTATTTCTTCAGCCACAGAGTAGTCAGTAAGTGGAATAGTTTGGGAAGCGATGTAGTGGAGGCAGGATCCATACATAGCTTTAAGCAGAGGTATGATAAAGCTCACGGCTCGGGGAGAGTGACCTAGTAGCGATCAGTGAAGAGGCGGGGCCAGGAGCTCGGACTCGACCCCCGCAACCTCAACTAGGTGAGTACAACTAGGTGAGTACACACACACACACACAGCGACCAGTGAAGAGGCGGGGCCAGGAGCTTGGAATCGACCCCTGCAACCTCAACTAGGTGAGTACAACTAGGTGAGTACACACACATGCTGTGTGTGCCATTAACCACAATCTTCAACACATCCCTTGAAACTGGGCAACTACCCGAGGTATGGAAGACGGCAAATGTAGTTCCCATTTTTAAAAAAGGAGACAAAAAAGAGGCACTAAACTACAGACCAGTGTCACTAACGTGTATAGTATGCAAAGTCATGAAGAAGATTATCAGGAGGAGAGTGGTGGAACACCTGGAACGAAACAAGATTATAAACGACAACCAGCACGGATTCATGGAAGGCAAATGGTGTGTCACAAACCTTCTGGAGTTTTATGACAAAGTTACAGAAGACACGAGAGAGAGGGGTGGGTTGATTGCATTTTCTTGGACACAGTTTCTCACAAGAGATTAGTGCAGAAACTAGAGGATCAGGCGCGTTTAACGGGAAGGGCATTGCAATGGATCAGAGAATACCTGACACGGAGGCAACGGCGAGTCATGGTACGTGATGAGGTATCACAGTGGGCACCTGTGACGAGCGGGGTCATACAGGGGTAGGTCCTATGACCAGTCCTATTTTTGGTATTTGTGAATGACATGATGGAAGGGATAGACTCAGAGGTATCCCTGTTCGCACATGATGTGAAGTTAATGAGGAAAATTAAATCAGATGAGGATCAGGCAAAACTTCAAAGAGACCTGGACAGGCTGGACACTTGGTCCAGCAACTGGCTTCTCGAATTCAACCCTGCCAAATGCAAGGTCATGAAGATCGGATAAGGGCAAAGAAGACTGCAGACAGAGTAAAAGCTAGGTGGCCAAAGACTGCAAACCTCACTTAAGGAGAAAGATCTTGGGTGTGTAAAACACCGAGCACGTCTCCGGAAGCACACATCAACCAGATAACTGCTGCGGCATATGGGCTCCTGGCAAACCTGAGATTAGTGTTCCCATACTTAAGTAAGGAATCTTTCAAGGCACTGTGCACCGGGTACGCCAGGCCCATGCTGGAGTATGCAGCATCAGTTTGGAATCCGCACCGGGTCAAGCACGTTAAGAAATTAGAGAAAGTGCAAAGGTTTGCAACAAGGTTAGTTCCAGAGCTAAGGGGAATGCCCTACGAAGGAAGGTTAAGGGAAATCGGCCTGACGACACTGGAGGACAGGAAAGTTAGGAGAAACATGATAACGACATGTAAAATACTGCGTGGACTAGACAAGGTGGACAGTGACAAGATGTTCCAGAGAGGGGACACAGAAACGAGGGGTCACCCTTGGAAGTTGAAGACTCAGATGAGTCACAAGGATGTTAGGAAGTATTTCTTCAGTCATAGAGTGGTCAGGAAGTGGAACAGTCTGGCGAGTGATGTAGTGGAGGCAGGAACCATACATAGCTTTACGACGAGGCATGATAAAGCTCAGGGAACAGGGAGAGAGAGGACGTAGCAGCGTTCAGTGAAGAGGCGGGGCCAGGAGCTGAGTCTCGACCCCTGCAACCACAATTAGGCGAGTACACACACACTGTCATTATCTCCGATGTGTTTTACCGCGTCACCATTTCAGTTACTGTTTTCCTGCTTCACTGTCTCAGATGTGTGTTCCAGTGTCACTGTATCTTGGGTTCCGCAGCGTTGCCATTATCCTGGGTTCCACAGTGCTTCACATATCTTCCTTAAGTCAACACGCTTAACGGAGAATTATAACCGGCATTGTGAATCATGTGTTTAACAGCAGAGATAATGGCGCAGCCAGATGTGTGTGTGGTGGCGCACATATGTTGACTCAGATCTCAAGACCCACAGTTCCATCACAACTGTTAGCCTCATTCCAGTCTAAGGTTCTAATATAATTTCTCTCTCATATGAGCAACCAATATATCTCAGTATTCAGCTCACAGTGGAAAGGATCTGGAATCGATTTCCTGGATTAGCAAGACTTACGTGCAAGCTCCTTATTCCGGCGGCTCCTGGTCATCTAGAAATTAATAGGTACCTGGGTGTTAGTGGATTGCTATTGGTGGCATCCTGGGAGAAGGAGCGTACATCCCGCACACAGCTGCACTTTGTACTGAGCTGAGGTAAGTTAACAGTTCGTAGTGTCAACTCTATTGTGTCAATTTCTAAAAATAATTTTTATTGAAGAAAGGTTCAATATGTTTTCTTAAAGAGTTTTTATGTATTTATCTAGTGTTGCTTTTGGGAGTTAAGCTTCAGTTCTTCAGCCCTTTTTCTTGACTTCGATTGTTTAGACACGGTGGAATTATTCTTCGAATAAAATTTTCTAACCCCTTCCCAGGCTTGTGTGTGTGTGTGTGTGTGTGTGTGTGTGTGTGTGTGTGTGTGTGTGTGTGTGTGTGTGTGTGTGTGTTTGTGTGTGTGTTCATCTAGTTTCCTCCAGCTCCTGGGCTTGTATCGCAACACAAACTAGGTTGAGTAGTGAGAGCTATTGTGCTGCTGCTGTTCTTCTAAGCTTGCTGCTACCTTCATGTTGGATAACTCTGAACGTCTCCCATCACACTTCTCATCGTTTTGCCTTTGGCATAAACCGAGTTTTATCTTGTTTAGAAACATTCCACTGCTCCATAAATTTTCAAATGAAATTTTTCAATTAAATTTATTTACACGTTTTATGAAGATGTATGAAATATTTTAGTAGCATGCCTATATAATGAATTCACTTTTATTGATTCAGTCTGAGGCTTCTTCGATTGCCTCCTGTTCCATTTCTGGAGGATCTCTTGTTATTGTGGTAGCAAAGGATGGTAACAAAATCATGCTCAATTCTACAGTTGCGGTTTATAGGCTGTCAAGTTATGAACATGTTCAGGGTCTTGTGAAGTTCAAGACTCACAAGTTTTACCAGGTCCCGCCATCAAGGGAGAATGAGTTTGGAGGCTTAGCAATGTGCAGTTCATCTCCATGATGTACCTGGCGTATATAGCAGGGAGCATATTAGGACATTATACAGTATACTCCCTGCTATATACCTGGCGTATATAGCAGGGAGTATATTAGGACATTATACAGTATACTCCCTGCTATATACCTGGCGTATATAGCAGGGAGTATATTAGGACATTATACAGTATACTCCCTGCTATATACCTGGGGTATATAGCAGGGAGTATATTAGGACATTATACAGTATACTCCCTGCTATATACCTGGCGTATATAGCAGGGAGTGTATTAGGACATTATACAGTATACTCCCTGATATATACCTGGCGTATATAGCAGGGAGTGTATTAGGACATTATACAGTATACTCCCTGCTATATACCGGGCGTATATAACATGGAGTATATTAGGACATTATGCAGTCCACTCCCTGCTATATACCGGGCGTATATAGCAGGGAGTATATTAGAACATTATACAGTATACTCCCTGATATATACCTGGCGTATATAACAGGGAGTATATTAGGACATTATACAGTATACTCCCTGATATATACCTGGCGTATATAGCAGGGAGTATATTAGGACATTATACAGTATACTCCCTGATATATACCGGGCGTATATAGCAGGGAGTGTATTAGGACATTATACAGTATACTCCCTGATATATACCTGGCGTATATAGCAGGGAGTATATTAGGACATTATACAGTATACTCCCTGATATATACCTGGCGTATATAGCAGGGAGTATATTAGGACATTATACAGTATACTCCCTGATATATACCTGGCGTATATAGCAGGGAGTATATTAGAACATTATACAGTATACTCCCTGATATATACCTGGCGTACATAGCAGAGAGTATATTAAGACATAACACAGTACACTTATTTTCCTTGCAAAAACCTTTCATGACTGGAGGCACCATTCAGAAATAATCGCTTACATGATCTGTTGTCTCTCTCCACACTATTGACATTGCAAAGGGATAGATTTCCTTTCCCAATTCAACCCCTGCGAAGGTTTGTTGCACAAGTATTGCAGTATATATGTGGGGCCCAACTCGTGGCCTGATCCCCAATCTTACAGTCAAAATAAAGGTGATAGGCTTTCCTAATCACAACAGTTTATAGCATGTTTTTTGCAATTCAAAAGTAAAATCTCCACACATATAATAAATGTTATGTAAACTGTACCTGTAATTATGAGACATCTTTGTTAAAAATTGGCTGAATAAAGGCAGATATGAAAAGCAAACACTAAGAATATTTTGACACATGTCCACTTTATATACTTCCGGGAATGTATTGATGCAGTCCAGTCAGTACAGTGATGTAATACCTGAATTCCTTTTTAAATATTTTTTCTATCATTAGAGTTGCTATAAATATAAACGGTACCTAAATCAAAATTGCACAATTTGTGGTCCATGCAGTACAAGCTTGTTCCCAGTCCCTTCCTCTCCAAGACAAAGAAGATACTCGAAAAAAAGAACTACTGATAAGAAATATTGGAAACTATGTATTTCTTTAGAACATAAGAGCATAAAGTAGGAACAGCGCAGAAGGCCTACTGACCCATGCGAAGCAGGTCCATGTCCCACCCCCGGAATAGCCCAATGACCCACCTAGTCAGGTCACTTCCACTTAAGGAGCACGGCATCAAACCTAGTAGCACAAGCTAGTCAGGTCCAACTCACACCCACCCACATCCACTCATGTATTTATCTAACCTATTTTTAAAACTACACAACGTTTTAGCCTCAATAACTGTAATCGGGAGTTTGTTCCACTCATCCACAACTCTATTACCAAACCAGTGCTTTCCTATATCCTTCCTGAATCTGAATTTTTCCAACTTGAAACCATTGCTGCGAGTCTTGTCTTGGCTGGAAATTTTCAGCACACTATTTACATCCCCTTTATTTATTCCTGTTTTCCATTTATACACCTCGATCATATCCCCCCTAATTCTGCGCCTTTTGAGAGAGTGCAGATTCAGGGTCCTCAGTCTATCCTCATATGGAAGATTTCTGATACATGGGATCAACTTTGCCATCCAGTGCATTTATATCCATTCTGTAATACGGTGACCAGAACTGAGCAGCATACTCTAAATGAGGCCTAACCAAGGATATATAGAGTTGAAGAACAACCTGAGGACTTCTATTATTTATACTTCTGGATATGAAACCAAGGATTCTGTTAACTTTGTTGTGAATAGTAATGCATTGTTGTCTTGATTTTAGATTACTGCTAACCAGAACTCCTAAATCCTTTTCGCAATCAGGAGTATTAAGATCTTCATTATTTAGTTTATATGTGGCATGGTTATTTTCTTGTCCAACATTTAGAACTTTGCATTTGTCTATATTAAACTGCATCTGCCACTTCTCCGACCATTGCATCAGTCTATTCAAATCATCCTGGCCGCCTATTTTGGTGTCATCAGCAAATTTGCTTTTGTCGCTATTTATTCTCTCATCTATGTCATTTATGCAAATTGTGAACAACAACGGGCCCAACACTGACCCCTGCGGAACACCGCTTGTGTCGTGCCCCATTCTGATTTCTTCCAATTTATGCATACTCTCTGCTGCCTATTTGTCAACCATGCTTCAACCCAGGAAAAAATTTCTCTTATTCCGTGTGCCTTAAGTTTTCTCAATAGCCTCTGATGTGGAACTCTATCGAAAGCCTTACTGAAGTAAATATACACAATAATATATTCAATACCATGATCTACCTCCTCAAACACCTTAGTGAAAAAAGTTATTAAATTCGTAAGACAGGAACGCCCCTATGTAAAACGGTTTTGAGATTAATTAATTAATTTATGACTATCAGGATGGATACGAATTGCTTCGGCAATTTTTGATTCCATAAATTTTCCCACTGTGGAGGTAAGGCTTATTGGTGTATAGTTCGAAGCTAAGGACCTGTCACCTGCCTTGTAAATAGGTATTACATTTGCCATTTTCCACTTATTAGGCACTATGCCAGTTTGTAGTGATATGTTGAAAAGATTAGCCAAAGGTATCCTAAGTTCCTCTTTACATTCCTTTAACACCCTTGCAAACAGTTCATCAGGACCTGGGGATTTGTTAGGTTTTAGTTTCTCTGTCTGAGGACCATGTCACTAGTTACCGCAATCGTGCATAATTTATTATCGTCCTGTTCTACATAATCTATTATTTCTGGAATTTCGCTAGTATTTTCCTGGGTAAAAACTGAAAGGAAGTAAGTATTGAAAATTTCACACCCAATATCATTATCAGTGATCTGACCTGAGTTACTCTTAAGTGGGCCTATCTTCTCCGTATTCTTACTTCTGTATACCTGAAAGAACCTTTTTGGGTTAGTCTTCGAATGCTTTGCGATCTTAGCCTCATAATCCCTTTTTGCTTTTCTTATTATTTTTTATTTCTCTTTTTAATTGAATATATAGATTGCTTAACTGCCCATCCCCTCTTTTGATACGCCTATATATGCCTCTCTTTTGACCAGTGAGATGTTTTAAACTTTTGTTCATCCAGTTGGGATCATTTTTGTTAGATCTAATTTTCCTACTCGGAACAAAAGTTGTCTGGGCAGCTAGAACTTTGCTCTGAAAAACGGCATATTGGCAGTCAAGATCGCCTCCCTCACCCATAGCCAGGTCATCCCAATTTAGCCCACTCAGGTAATTTCTCAGTCCCATGAAATTGGTCAAGCGAAAGTCTGGGACAGAGATTTGATTGCAGTTATCTGGGTAATTCCATGATATATTGAAACTAAGTGATTTGTGATCACTTTCTCCAAACTCATCATTAACCTCAAGATTATTAATTAGTGAATCTTTGTTGGCAAGAACCAAGTCAAGCAGACTGTTTCCTCTAGTTGGTTCTGTCACAAACTGTTCTAAAAAGCAATCCTGAACTGTATCAAGAGTCACTAGACTCAAGATTTCCTGTCGTATTGTTCCAATCAATTTGTCTCAGGTTAAAATACCCCATTAACACAACATTTTCATATCTAGATGCCTTTTGAATTTCGTCCCATAACAGCTTACTGCACTCTCTATCAACGTTTGAGGGCCTGTAAATCACACCCAAAACTAATCTGTCACGACCCTTGAGAAACTGTAGCCAAACAGATTCTGTATCCGATGTTTCTAATCTTATATCATGTCTATGAAAATTTAAATTATCTCTGACATACATCGCCACTCCATCCTTCCTGTTGACCCTATCAGTGTGGAATAGTTTATAACCCTGTATGTTGCATTCAGAAGGCATTTCTCTATCTTTCAGGTTGAACCAGGTCTCTGTTGTAGCAATAATATCTAAATTACCTGCACTTGCAAGTACTCTTAGCTCATTTATCTTATTTGTTAGACTCCTACTATTTGTATAGAAAACCTTAAGGGAGCTAGTCACTCGTTGCCCTCTACTATCTCCCTCTGTTTGTTGATCAGTTGATTTGCCTTTACTAGCAACTTTATTTTGAATAATGTCTTTTAAACATATCCCTGAAGTATCCCAGTAATATCAGCTGTTTTCAACCTCAATACTGTAGCCTGATTGTTTCCCACAAACACCCATACCTCTATAATCTATTACTTTAAAGTTCTAGACAAGTCATCAATTACCCCCTCAATCGAATTGGCTAATGCAACCACTCCAACCCCATGTCTTGCATACATATCATGCTTGCCATAGAATTTGTCCCGATTATCAATGAATGGGATTGCAAGTTCCTTGCAGTACCTGTCTAGCAATCCAGTCTCAGTCTATATCTTTATAAATTTAACCGATTTGCAGTTCTAATTATTATTCAGTGGCCCAAAATTAGCAAAACAAAAATTACATCTTTTATTTTTGAAAAATTTTGACAGTAGACCAGTTATCGAATTATTCTTAAACAAACTTCGTTATTTTAGCCTCAAGAAATACGGTAAACAAGTATTACACCGAATTTTCAACGTCAGTATTTTCCTTTTATTTCCTTATTGTTTCCGCTGGTCTCCCATTTTCTGTTCACGCATTAAAATATAATTTCTGATTTATGCATTAATGCATTATTAGTGTTACAGTGTGTTGTTTATTTTTGATAATCAGTGTTAACCAACCTAAACTATATCGAAATAATATAGAAAAATTTATGATCAGTTGGTTGAATGAGAGATAATTCTTGGCAGTAATTACTCAGTGACGACCCTCTACTAAGTTTTCATTGTTTTATGGCACTACAATCTTCACGAGGCATATTGTCATCTAGTACTATTTCTATTATACTGAATTTTTATACGGTAGGTCCATCTGTTGCTCTAAATGTTTACTTTATCCAAATTTTTTGCAGTGTTATATGGTAATTTTATAAGTTTTCGAAGACTTTATGATTCTTTCGTATGGTAAATCGTTAATATATATCTTTAATATTATCAGAGCAAGAAATTATATGTGCTTGTGTGACGCCATTAGTGACATTTTCCCATCATTCTTTGCACATTCCTCACACTCCTTTCAGTTAAAAAAAAGTCTCACTGAAAGAGTTTCTCTCTCATTCAGCTGAAGATTCGTTATTTCCATAACAGTTTTTCACATAAATCTCTCACAAAAGCTATATGAAATCTACAATAATTGTACCCTTTAATAATTTTATTTTTTCTTTATTTATGGTGCTCATAGCAGCTTGACAAATTTGGTATACAAGATTTTGCTGATCTGAAACAAATATTTGATAATTAGAACGTTTTTACTCGAAATTTGCAAATATGCTTTTTATACAGGGTTTTTCCATTGTTTTAACGGTTATATTTGTTTTCTGTGACAGACCTCGAAGATAGATCTGTGAAACGGAATTGTGCGACAGACGAATCTGTGAGACAGACGGATCTCTTCAACAGACGGGTCTATGTGATAGCCGGGTCTGTGTGACAGATAAGTCTTGTGTGACCCACGGGTGTGTGTAACAGAGAGGGGAGGGAGAGAGAAAGAGAGAGAGAGAGAGAGAGAGAGAGAGAGAGAGAGAGAGAGAATGGGTGGGTGAGTCTGTGGAAGATGGATTGTGAGACGAGGATGTCGTTTAAAGATTCCTTTAATATTTTCGATTTACACATTAGTTGCCATATTATATTTTCCATTATTCATTTATCCTCATCTAAAACTCCTAATCTGATTTCAGTTTCAAAATACCCTACACGACTTGTTCTCTCTGGTGACAGAAGTAAAGGTTCACTTGTGGCCTCTGTTTACCCTTGAGTTTTATCCAGTTCTCCAAGAATCCACTACGTCGTTTTCTCCCATTCTTTTCAGTACAACAGTCCTGTACTCTCCTCTTCTGCCACTCGTGAGATTCTGCAGTCACTGCTTCTCCACTTTCTAATGAATGATCAGAGTCTTCTAAAGAACCTTATGATGAATTTATGGAAGATACAAGCTTCTTATTGTGTCCTAATACCACCCATAACAATCAGCTCCCTTATACTCTTAGAGTACTAACTTCTGTACTTGTTACATCACCATTTCCTTTCCCTTCAGTTAATGATAAAAGTTATTCCAGCTTACGTGCATGGGACCCATTTCTCTGAAGATTCGGATTCCTCCATTGATTCTGAACATCGCCCAATTAATCTCAAAAGTAGTAAAACGTTTGCAACCTCGACCCCGCTTGGCATAACCATTGAACATCGTCTCCGCAGGCCTGTTGTAACAAAGTTTACTCTACCTACCTCGAATATCACATTCTCTATCTCCTTAACCTGCTAATACTGTTTTGTGATCAACAAACCGTAAATCATTAGTGAGCAGTCATCCCTTACTACCAGAGCCTGACGTCACTCATTCACCCGCATAATTTCCACTGATTTAATTTTTCTAAGTGATGACTATTTTACACTGGAATATTAGAAGATGCGAAAGAAATAATGAAGAACTCCAGGTGCTGATCTCCCGGCTTACTCTTGCATACATTTGTCTTCAATAAAGTATATTTATCTAGATTATCGGCTTTCCTTTCTCTGGTTGCAGTCATTTTTAGTCTGTCCATCCTTCCTCTAATTCACTAATACTACTTTTAGGATATTCTAAGTAACAATTTTCTTTGGAGTGTATCGCATGTGACCCGTGGTGACCTGTTGGAGTCTTTTGATTCCCTTTTACCATTATAAGTTGTAAATACTTAGATTTAGATCCATGTGAATCATCGACTTCAAATCCCTCTATAGTTTAATCTCTCACTTTACGCAACTAAATTGGTGCTGGATTTTGGCCATTTGTAAATAATCACCATGACACGGCCAGCAGTAACAGCCTGGTTGATCAGACCCTGATCTACCACGAGGCCTGGTCTCAGGCCGAACAACGGGGGAGTTGACCCCCGAAACATCTCTCCAGATATACTCCAGGTATGACAGCAATCACTTCTCTACCATACTTACCTGTCGGTCCTCTATCCGTCCTTATCGCCGCTCTGGATGGCAGGACTTTTTTTTTCTCTCGTTACGCATTTTTCCTCTTCTCATCACAGAGGTTTTTTTCCATTGATGAGTCATTACATGTATTTACTACATCTCTTCTTTTACCTGCTGGAACCGCTATCCAGTGATCTCAGAGAAAAGTATTACAATAAATGATTACCCTGAGGGTGGTCACCAGGCGGGCCATACAGCTTGAAACTGCCACGTGAGGCCGGTATCCGTACAATAGCACCATTGTCTGCTATTTAGATTTCAAACAAGCAGGAACACATACCCAGTATGGAAAATAAAGATACCAAAATTAGTAGGCAAGTACTCAGCCGAATTGAAATCCCTGATGCCATCCTAGTCACAGACGCACTAGGATGGCATTTTGCCCGGGTTTCCTGACGGTCACATCTATTACCAGATTTTCGTTTTTCTTTAATACCTCCAAAATATATTGTTTTATTCCTAACCTCTTGCATAGATGAACCGAATAATATTTCATATCGCTCTTGAACGTCTATCAGCATTGTCAAGTGTCAGTCTCATACGTCAACATTTACACTCTATATCATTAGACCTATTGTTTTCCCTTTTCAACTGTGCTTGATCTACAAGAATGTTACCAATACAGTGGAAGTTTGCTATTGTCACTCCTTCCCGAAAACCTTTCCTCATCTTTTTATCATATTCTTCATGACAGTATGACCAATGAACACAAAAGTCAGTGCAACTGACACTTTCAATTTATACCTTTTAATTTAATTTTTGTCTTCAAACTCTACCTACTTTTCTGTTCACCTTGTTCATTGGACATCTGTTCCACCCAGAGAGATACAGTGCTTCGAGTGTTTCTCCTTCACTTTTCAGTCTTGTATCTCTCTGGTACAGACATGCGCTTCCTTTCCTAGATAATTTTCAATTACTGAAGTGCTGCTACTGTTTACAATGATAGTTTTAAATGTTCCGATACTATAATAGAAAATGCGGCAATTTTTTTCAGAGTAGTGTGATACATGAAGGAGAACCAGATCTGTCTAGTAATTTCATAACAGTTATAAGCAATTCCTGCATACATCTTCCACACTGCATATCTTTCTACTTCCTATTTAGCTGTAGACTCTGACTCTCAAAGTGTATGGCAAGCTCTACAGAGATTTCTCTTGTCGTATCTCATTGTTCGTTGCATTCAGTGCCCGTTATGTCACGTATTCTACAAGCATAAAGATTTCGCCATTTGCTGTGTCGTTATGCATTCTGGTTTGCAAGACTTGCAGACTTACATGTACGTTCTTCTGTCCATCTCTCGCAGAGATATTACCCAGGCTATTCTCCAGTTTTATACACGAGCATCTAGGATCGGTGACATCGTCTTTAGTTATCGTTGAAGGAGAACAAGTTGTTCTTGATTACACCACAGATGGGATCCTGGAGAACTTCCTTACTTCGCCGTTGGTGTGGGAGACTTCTCTCACGACTGTGTATTGGCCACACTAGAGACTCACATGGGAAACTTGTCAGGTCTCACCGACGTAAAATTTATTTTCATTTTTTTTCGGCGCTTCGGCACTCTCACTTTGCCTGCTCTCCTTTCAGAAGCCCGACCTTCAATACAATATGCTAATTTTTGACTTTCTTTGTTAGTTCTGAGTTTCACTGATCACACAGCTTCCCGTTGCTAACAGTTCCCCTCAACCTTTTATCAGTTTATGACCAGCACCGGTTTAGCATATTCTATGACTATATTAATGATGATAATAATAACAATCAATTATTCATATAAATTAAATATAATAAAATGTTTAACGGGATCAATATAAGTACAATAAAGAAGATGAGCAACATAAATGAAAATGAATTTGTTTAATAGCAAGTGAAGAACAAGAATGAGAATCAAAACTTGAAACCAATACACAAAGTAACCACCCAGAAAATGCCAGAGATTTTCATATGACTTCCATTTCACCCAACAATATACACTGACTTGAGTGTTCCTCCTTTCTTAAAACAAGGAATTATTATATTAACATGAAAAAAAGAGAGTAAATATTTTACGACAGGAATACTTATCAAATCAAACCAAAATATCTTATTTAAAACTGCAAAAAAACTTATTAAATATAAAATATAAAATGCAAAATACAAATACGAATTAGAGAAACGCAAAATTAGAGAACAATGTATGTCATTTATAAAGGAAGTTTTAAAATGAATTTACAAAATATAACACTGTTAAGTAAGCCCACTTTAGCTCCTCTGTCAAAGGAAATAAATCTCATTAAAATTACTACAACCCATATAAAATACTCTTCGAAACTGAGAAAATAAAGCAGAAATTTCAACTAAGATACCTTGACTTCTAACTGATAATGATAAACTAAGTTATACAATCAGAAACATTTTAAAACCTCAATACAAGAATGTCAACTAGACGAAAAATGAAAAGTATCAAAAGTTGTGTTGAAATTTCAGAAGGTAGTATGGAAATACTTAAAAGCATAAACCGGTCTCACTGTCAAGTGAAAATACTGGAAAAGGTTAGCAAAAAGGAAATGGATAAAACACCTTGAAAAAAAGAATAGCTTATAAAACACTTCGGTTTGAGATCAGCAAAATACTGTATATCCAGCTGCATAGAAACTAAATGATTGTTACTTGGATTTCAAAAATGCTTTTGATAGAATTTCCATTGAAAGGCCAATCTAGAAACTGTAAAATACTGGAGGACGAAAAAATAATGGTTGAAGTATGGCGTGAGTAATATAACTAACTCATAAAGTGGATGAATCCATCGTGAGGGATGCCTTAATACTGTTGAAAGGCTCTTGATCCAAGAAATTTGAGGTCACTTACATTGACTTTCCTAACTTTAGGAAGAGCCGTTCCTCGATCGACGCTTTAAATCACCTAAATACAAACTACCGAAGTACTTCAGCTAATAAATAGTCCGCTAATACAGTCTGTCACTATCAAGAATAAAGTTTACGACGCAGCAAGGTATCTCAGCATCTTATCCCCAGCTCAAATATCAGACTCCTGAGGCAAACTACCCATTTGCTTAAAGATATTTTTTTATTGAAGAGGCACTTTAATGTTCGAGTAAATTTTACTACAGCTTTTCACTGACTTTGTGCAAGTTGATCACGCAACATACTACCAGACCATTAACAAATTTACCCCTGTTATTTCTTCAGGTATCTAATCACCCCTATACATAGAGGCTTCAGCTGTTGCTCGTCACTGGCTGACACCTCGTAGCGACTTCTCCAATACTTTATTGATCACACTTCCATATATACTATCCAACATGGATTTAAGTTTTCTATTGCTACAACAAGATGGATAACTTTCAAGACGACTTATTGTCCCTCATCCCACCCATCACTTCTTTGGTTCTCGTATCCTTGAAAGAAATACTGTCAAATTTTTATATCGTCTCTTTGATCGTTGAATGTCATGGAAGTCTTACATAACCTCTGTAAAAGCTGCCTGTTATGCTTAGCCGAAAATATTGAAGATATTAGCTAATTTTTCTTGAGGTGCTGAAAGACAAACTCTTCTTCGCCTTCAGCCTTAACATTAATTAGGCTTGATTACTGTAACTAACTCAACCTCCTTCACAACTCTTTCAAATCTTCATCACATTCACCATCATGGTTTATGAATAAGACTAAAAGACATATCGATTTTTCTCAAAATTTCCTTCACTACAAGATCGAAGTGATGCCTATTGTTCCTCTTCTGTCATCTTAACGATCCTTCTACCTACAATACAATTAAAAATGCGAAACACCTAATTCTTTTAATCGTTACGTACCTTTAATAACCTTATTCGTCCTCTAATAGCATTTCTTAATTAATCTCTCCTTTATATTTTAACGTTTATGGAGTATTACCAATATACTCAATATTTTTATAGTAAATTTAACCCATCTTCCCGGCTAACAAAACCTTAATTAGGGTAATTAAGGAGACGCTATTAGTTTTAAATATATTTACTAACATACTTCCCTCCCCCACAATCCAACCAACCAGCCTAACTTACACAGTACTTAAGCCAATATCCACAGTTACAAATACATTTTTTTAATTAGTTTTAATAATCTTCATATTATTTGAGTATACTCAACGCTGCTCTTACGTCTCAGTCTTCAGTATAAAACAACAGATGTATTCTCCATTAAGCTCACTTTTTTAACAGTCTTATTATTTTTCTTTGGAAAATATCATATCTGATTATGTATAATTTTGTAAATCAATGTTTTTTTTTTTTCGTAAGAAGACTGTAATTCCATTCATAATTCAATTAATATCCACCTGAAGGTGTCAACGACTTTACTTTCATGTAAGTTAAGAACGATTTTTTTACGTAAGATAAGATTGTTATTCTTGTTAAATATTTCATACTGAAAATTAATGTAAGTTTACTAGTCAAGAGTAAGGATTTTAATATTTAGGTTATATTACGTTTAGTTGTGATGATTTTTAGATGGCAGGAGGTTGGTTTGATAAATAAGATATATTTTGTTTGGGCAGAGAGTTATAGGACAGATTTAGGACAGTTTAGGACAGATTTTTCACTCATTTGAGTATTTTTAAAAAACTTTTTTTTTTAAATTTAAGGTGTAAACTAAAAATATGTACCAGTATATCTTTATGAAATGTGTCTGTGACAATAAAAAATTATTCTAACTTAGCAAAGATTGCACTGGATATATATATATATATATATATATATATATATATATATATATATATATATATATATATATATATATAGAGAGAGAGAGAGAGAGAGAGAGATAAGTATTTTTGTCACCATTGATATAATAATAGTTATAATCATAACCATAGTTTTTAAAGAGGTGGACCGGTAAGCCAGCGGAAGGCCTCGATCATATGACCAAAAGCTCCGGTTGTGAGTCATCATATGACTAAGATCCGCGTTAGAAAACACTTGTCCTGTTTCCTGACAAACCTTACCTAACCTAACCTCAGAATACATATGCGGGGAGTTTATTTTAATCCCTATGTTAGTGATTAATCTTGTCTGGTGATTAAAAGGATGTGTGCAGCCTTGTGAACCCTGTTGTTGTCGATAGGCAATTAACCCTCAATACCTAACCAAAAAGATTGTTTACTATCATTAAAAAAAATGTCAAATATTCTAATCATCCGAAGTTCGTGCCTTGACCTGATCTTTGCCTCCTCCTTTTAACCTGCCTTCTGTATTTACTCTGCCTTTCCTGTTTTCTTTCTCCTTCCTTGCCGTCTTTCTCTTTCCTAGAATGGGCCAGTAAGTCTGTTAGAGTGGCATTCTGTAATTGTGCTCTTATGTACTTCTATTCCTACTTCCATTATTACTTAATTTTGTAACACGACCATACTCTCCATAACCATTGCTTCCAGTAGTTCTGTCATTGTTACTACTTGTGTAAATACTGCTATTACTGCTTCTACTGTTGTAACTTGCTGCTGCTGTTGCTGCTGCTGCTGCTGCTGCTGCTGCTGCTGCTGTTGCTGCTGCTGCTGCTGTTGAACATAACATAAGAACATAAGAAAGGAGGAGCACTGCAGGAGGCCTGCTGGCCCATACTAGGCAGGTCCTTTACAATTCATCCCACTAACAAAACATTTGCCCAACCCAATTTTCAATGCCACCCAAGAAATAAGCTCTGATGTGAAAGTCCCACTCAAATCCAACCCCTCCCACTCATGTACTTATCCAACCTAGATTTGAAACTACCCAAAGTCCCAGCCTCAATAACTCAACTAGGTAGACTGTTCCACTCATCAACTACCCTATTTCCAAACCAATACTTTCCTATGTCCTTTCTAAATCTAAACTTGTCTAATTTAAATCCATTACTGCGGGTTCTCTCTTGGAGAGACATCCTCAAGACCTTATTAATATCCCCTTTATTAATACCTATCTTCCACTTATACACTTCGATCAGGTCTCCCCTCATTCTTCGTCTAACAAGTGAATGTAACTTAAGAGTCTTCAATCTTTCTTCATAAGGAAGATTTCTAATGCTATGTATTAATTTAGTCATCCTACGCTGAATGTTTTCTAACGAATTTATGTCCATTTTGTGATACGGAGACCAGAACTGAGCTGCATAATCTAGGTGAGGCCTTACTAATGATGTATAAAGCTACAGTATGACCTCTGGACTTCTGTTGCTTACACTTCTTGATATAAATCCCAGTAATCTATTTGCCTTATTACGTACGCTTAGGCATTGCTGTCTTGGTTTAAGGTTGCTGCTCACCATAACCCCCAAGTCCTTTTCGCAATCTGTATGGCTAAGTTCTACATCATTTAACTTATAAGTACTAGGGTTATGGGCACTCCCAAGCTTCAGAACCTTGCATTTATCTACATTGAACTGCATCTGCCACTTTTCTGACCAAGAATAGAGTTTGTTTAAATCTTCCTGAAGTTCCATAACATCTACGTTTGAATCAATTATCCTACCTATCTTTGTGTCATCGGCGAATTTGCTCATATCACTAGTAATTCCCTCATCAAGATCATTGATATATATTATAAACAACAACGGGCCCAAGACTGATCCCTGTGGAACGCCACTTGTTACAGATCCCCACTCGGATTTAACCCCATTTATGGACACTCTCTGCTTCCTGTCAGTGAGCCATGACTCGATCCACGAGAGCACTTTTCCCCCAATGCCATGAGCTGCCACTTTCTTTAACAGTCTATGGTGCGGAACTCTATCAAAAGCCTTACTAAAATCTAAGTAAATAATATCAAATTCTTAATTGTGGTCAACAGCCTCAAAAGCTTTACTGAAGAAAGTTAATAAATTAGTTAGACAAGACCGGCCTCTTGTGAATCCATGCTGAGTATCATTAATCAAGCTATGCTTATCGAGATGGCTTCTTATAATCTCAGCTATAATTGACTAGTAATTTGCCTACAATTGAGGTCAGGCTTATTGGGCGGTAATTTGACGGTAACGACTTGTCCCCTGTTTTAAAAATAGGAATTACATTAGCCATCTTCCACATATCAGACACTACACCTGTTTGAAGAGATAAATTAAAAATATTAGTTAATGGTTCACAGAGTTCCATTTTACATTCCTTAAGAACCCTTGAAAAAACCTCATCAGGACCCGGCGACTTATTTTGCTTCAGTCTGTCTATCTGCTTCACAACCATCTCACTAGTGACTGTGATGTTATATAATTTATCTTCTTCTAGCCCACTGTAAAATTTAATTACTGGAATATTGTTAGTGCCTTCCTGTGTAAAAACTGAGAGAAAATAATTATTTAAAATCAAGCACATTTCATTCTCTTTGTCAGTAAGGTGCCCATAGTTATTTTTAAGGGGACCTATCTTATCTCTAACTTTTGTTCTATAGACTGTTGCTGCTGCTGCTGCTGCTGCTGCTGCTGCTGCTGCTGCTGCTGCTGCTGCTGCTGCTGCTGTTGCTGCCGCTGTTGTTGTTGTTGTTGCTGCTGCTGCTGCTGCTGCTGCTGCTGCTGCTGCTGCTGCTGTTGCTGCTGTTGCTGCTGCTGCTGTTGCTGCCGCTGCTGCTGCTGTTGCTGCTGCTATTATCACACCCATCTTCCTTCTTCCTTTTCCGTACTTGTCTTCTGGTCTCCGCCTTCTCTCGCTCAGTTGAGACTCGACACTGGTACAGGATGGATCAAACAGTCGTGTTAACTTTTCTTAAATGTGTGTATTTTGTTAAATTTTCCAGCTATCTCATAAGACGCGCATTCTTCATAGTAATTAACTGTTTCAAGAATATTTAACGTGAAATATGAAGTTATGTGACTAATATTGCAGTCCAAGCAAAAAGAGAGTAAGTTTTTTCCAGTGTAGAGCAATAAGATAGTTTAAGATATGAGCTTAATGGAGAACACATCAGATCATTTATATTAAGGGATGGGATAATAAAAGTGAGTTGGATGTATTGTAATAATGTGAAGAACATTACAAAAAATCATTATTCATAAAAATATGAATTTAAAACTACAAATATCAGCTTAAACACAGTATACTGAGGTTGATTGTTGGTGACGGGTATACTGTAATAATATGGAGTATAAGTACAGGAAATATGTTAAAAATGGGCGTAAAATTAAGACCATTAGGAACATACTCCTGCTGCTACTACTAATGATAATGCTGTTACTGCTGATATTTCTACTACTACTGTTACCGTAATGTGTAATTTGATAATAAATGAAATTTGTATTGCTATATAATACGTAAACATTTTGTATAAAGAATAAAGAGATTAATAAATTATACAAATTTGGTAGTAAGTTATGTGTACCATAATTTACACATACCAAACTAAGATGTAAAATCACCTCGGGAGAAGGCAATGAAAAATTGCAGGAAAATATAAGCAAAGTCTTTCAGTGGCAACGGAAAATAACATGATTTTCGATGGTGGTAAGTTCCGACTGCTTAGTTATGGAAAGAATGAACAACTCAAAAATGATACTATATATAAGAGGAGCACCATACATAACGAACGGAACATATGAAGGATCTGGGTGTAATGTCAGCTTATCATTCTTTCAAAGTATACAAGAAAAATGTCACGATGGACAGGAAAATGACGGGGTGGATTGTGAGGGAAAAGTAGGTGTAAGTGGGGTTAAGGTTGTTCGGGCAACCAGGAATCATTAGAGAGTTACGTTGCGCGCGCACACACCCCCCCCCCCTCTCTGGCGGGCTGGGGCAAAACTAGTTCCTGGTGTCCGATTTGTTAAAGTTTCTACTCCTGGTAATATTGACCTTACCTGGTGTGGATGGAAGTTTGGAGAGTCACTTCGCCTCCACTCTTCTCCTAATCAGCTCTGTTCCTGGCGTGGTCTTCCAGGATAGACGCCAGATAAAGGGGCAAGACGTGTGTTAATAATACTTATTAACATTATTCTACAACTACCGGCCCTTACCTATACTACTTGTGCTCCATCCAAGTGGTAGGAGATTCCAGAACATCGGATTACCATCTGCCCAGGATAACCTACATAAATAACATCAGAGGAACTATCTAGGGCCATACCTACTCCTACCCAACTACCTGAATTGAAGGCCATATTTTTTTTATTATATTTAAATTTTAAGTAAAATTCTCAAAAATCATTTTATCTTGTTTTTCCTTAAATCATTTCTTTATTTATTTATTTTTCCATTAGTTTCTTTTGTTCAGTTGGAAGGCGTTCCACTGACAATGGCGACCTTGCCAGGATACGACTCTTGAAGCAACATCGTCCTGATGGTTCAACTGGTTGTGAGTATAACATTTAAGATAGAAAAGGGTGAGTTAGTTGAGGTGTCAAGTCATTACTGGTAGTCTGGTTGACTTACCGTTGTTTGGTTCTAAGGTTCGGTTTAGAAGTTTACCTATTTGTTGGACCTGGGGAACTTTGATGATAACCCCTCCTGTGTGAACCGTGTGTATTTTGCTTAGTGAAGGCTATTGAGCCCACAAGTGTATTCTTCCAGGGAGAAATATTTATTTCATTTTCTACTTTGGGAAGTTTAAAGTGTGCGGACTGTGTCCCTCTTTTGTAACAGACGTTACTGTTAATTTTAATTGTCAGTTGAAGTTGGGTGCTTAATATTTCTTTTTACAAGATGGATTCTTTAGATTTCTGGTTGAAAGCGGGGAAGGAAATGGGATTTACTGGACAAAGCCTTGATAGTTACATTACTGCTAAAATGGCTATTGAAGAGAAAAAGGAACAGGAAAGACTAGCTATTGAAGAGAAAAAAGAACAGGAAAGACTAGCTCGAGAGGAAAAAAGACTAGCTCGAGAAGAGAAAAAGGAACAGGAAAGACTAGCTCGGGAAGATAAAATCGAACAGGAAAGGATAGCTAGAGAAGACAGAGTTCAGGCAAGAGAAGTAGCCTTCAAAATGAAGGAAATTGAAGAACAGGCTAAGCAGAGGGAGTTAGAACAATCAAGGTTGGAATTAGAAGCCAAGAAGATAGAACTATCTAAACAGAAAATAGATGAAGGGGTACTAGAATATCCTTCCCAAGAACCTAATATTAGGATGCCACAAATACCACCTTTCTCAGAACAAGATGACATAGCGGCATATATTACTAGATTCGAGAGTACTGCTACTCTCTGTGACTGGCCATCAGATTCTTGGGCTACTAGGCTTGGCTTACTACTGTCAGGTTCAGCATTAAACGTCTATTCCACTCTACCCTCTGATGTTATTTCTAGTTATAGCCTGCTGAAGAAAGCTATACTTCTGGCTTTCAAAAAAACTACTCATCATTACAGGTCGGAGTTTAGACACATTAAATTAACTCCTAATCAAAATTATATGCAATTCTTAACAACACTTTTCAGATTATTTGATTCGTGGATTGATAGTGCTGAGGTTGACCACGATTTCGAATCTTTACGAGACCTGATGGTAAGAGATCAATTCCTTTCTTCTGTAAACTCTGACTTACGAATATTCATTAAAGAACGAAACGTTCATACGGCTGCAGAAATGGCACAAGCTGCTGATATATATGCGTGCGCTCATAATAACTACCCTAAAGAGCGTAGCAGATATAAGCCTGTTGTGCCTAAGCAATCTGAGGGATCCAAACCCTCCGTACCTAAGAATTCCACGGCCTTCACAGTAAAGTGTTTCAACTGTAATGAGTGGGGTCATAGAAGGCCCGACTGTCCTAGAAAAAAAGGTGAAAATGTCGGTAAATGTTTCACTGAATCAAACATAAACGCACCTTTTAGTGAAGGTACAGTCAATGGTATGAATGTGTCAACCATTCTTAGAGACACAGGATGTTCCTGTATTGTTATCTCGAGTAAGCTTTTCCCTAACCTAGATTCTTCACGTTATAAGTCCACTAAGTTAACTGACTATTTAGGAAGAAGCGATTCTTTTCCAACAGTCAGATGTTTTGTTAGGTGCAAATGGTTCTCAGGATGGGTAGATGCCGTAGTTGCCCCGATAACCTCGTGTTCTGTTTTGGTTGGGAACATACAAGGGGCTGCTTTCCCATCTGAGAAGGACTGTTTGGAATTTGGAGTTTCCAAGGAAGGGTTGGAACCTAATATCTCTGTTTCTTCACAGATAGTTCCAGATGAGATTCAGTTGGATAACCTAAATCAGAGAGCTGATGGTTACAAAACTCCGGTAACACCTTTAGTAAGTCAGTCACTTGAACTGGACAACGCAGACGCCAGTGGAAAACTACGTGGGGCACAATCTATACAACAACTAGACTCAATTAACGTCGTTACCAGAGCTCAGTCTAAGGTAAAACCTATCCACCCATTAGTTCTTTCCAAAGGAAAGCCAATCGAGCTGTCTCATATAGATTTAGAGGGTCTTCAAAAGACTTGTCCTTCCTTAGAGGAATCTCGGAAGTTAGCTTTAAATGGCAAGGTGACCCAGAGAAAGAAATTTTCTTACAAGTTTGAGTTCAAACACGATCTTTTGTACAAGACTATAGAGTCTGCGGACAAACCCAATGACGTTGGTCGAAGCCTGTTAGTCATTCCGCAGGATTGCCGTGAAACCATTTTAAAGATTTCGCATGACTTGCCAGTCTCTGGCCATTTTTCACATAGGAAGACCTATAATAAAATCAAGGACCTATATTTCTGGCCTAGCATGTCCTCTGACATCTATAAGTACTGCAGATCATGTCACGTATGTCAACTTTCCACGCAGAAGGGTAGAACTAGGAGAGTTCCTATGGTAAAGATGCCAATTTTCTCAGTCCCTTTTGCAAGGGTTGCAGTAGATATAGTTGGTCCTATCACACCTCGTTCATCAGGAGGCCATAAATATATTTTAACTATGATTGACTACGCGTCCAGCTTCCCAGAGGCGGTACCCTTAAAGTCCATTACGTCCATAGAAGTCGCAGAAGCCTTATTTTCTATTTTTTCACGTGTAGGTATACCTCGTGAAATTCTGTCGGATAAAGGGGCTCAATTCACTTCAGAATTAATGGAACACGTTTATCAACTTGTGGGTGTTAAACCTCTTTTCACTACACCTTACCATCCGATGTGTAACGGAAGAGTGGAGCGACAACATGCCATCCTAAAGTCAATACTAAAAAAACTATGTATTCTTAAACCAACGGATTGGCATAGATTTTTACCATGTGCTCTTTTCGCAATGCGCGAGATTCCAAGTGATTCCCTTGGTTATTCCCCTTTCGAATTGCTTTATGGGAGACAAGCTCGTGGTCCACTATCTATTTTGAATGAACTTTGGTCCAAAGATATCAAACCTGAGGTTCAAAACAGCTATCAGTTTCTTTTAGATCTAAGGGAAAGGTTGGAAGAAACCGCAGATTTGGTCAGTAAAAACCTAGAGATGTCTATGGAAACATACAAGACCTATTTTGACCATAAAAGCTCCAAGCGCACGTTTAATGTTGGTGATGAAGTTTTAGTTCTCCTACCTGACAAATCCAACAAATTGCTAATTACATGGCGCGGACCGTATAAAGTAGTGAAGGTCTGCAATAAGGTAGATTATATCTTGGATGTCAAGGGTAGAGAAAGAATGTATCACGTCAATATTTTGAAACGGTACCATCGAAGAGAAGTTAATCTTTGCGTAAATGCCTTTGACGAAGATACTTCTTCTTTCGGCTTGGATACAAGTGGTGATTCGTACGAATGTAGAATTTGTATTATAGATGACGAGTCTTTTACAGAATCGAAGGAGCTACTGGACATCTTAACGCATGATCCCTCACCAAAGAAGTCAAATGTCAACATTAACAACGACTTGTCGAATAGGCAAAAGTCTCAAGTAAGTGCCTTAGTAAACACATTTTCTGACGTATTCACAGAGGTACCAGGACTTACCACCACTATTGTACACAAGATTGAATTGTCGGATCATGAACCAGTAAGGCGGAAAATCTACCCTGTTCCCGTTCACTTACGGAAAACTTTTGATAATGAGGTTGACAAACTATTTAACTTAAATATCATAGAACCTTCGAAGTCGGCTTTCTGTTCACCAGTTGTTATGGTTAAGAAACCCGATAATTCTTACCGACTGGCACAAGATTTTCGTTATCTGAATACTATAACTAAATGGGATGCAGAACCCATGCCAGTAATTGATCATGACTTGTATAAATTCCATGACTGCAAATTCTTCTCGGAATTAGACATCTCACAAGCATACCATCAAGTGCCATTACACCCAGACTCTAAACCATACACTGCTTTCCCTACTCATAGAGGTCTAATGCAATACCGCACAATGCCTTTCGGCTTGGTTACCGCGTGTGCCACGTATATTAGGCTTATGAGAATAGTTCTTTCTGATCTAAAGAATGTATCAGTGTATTTTGATAATATTTATATCATGACAAATGTCTGGGAAGACCATCTAAATACACTATCGCTTGTTTTGAAAAGACTAAGAACTCATGGACTTACAGTTAAACCACAAAAGTGCTTTCTTGGCTATCATAAGGTACAATACCTTGGGTTCATTATCTCTGATAACAACTTTTCACCACTTCCTAATAAAACCAAAGCTGTTTTAGAAAGTACGTTCCCTGCTACCAAAAAGTTATTAAGAAGTTTCCTTGGATCTGTAAACTTCTATAGAAACTTCATACCAAATCTAAGTAGCTTAACTTCAGTTCTTACAGACTATTTGAAAAAGGGTGTCAAGGAACCTCTTAGTTGTTCTGAGGAAGCCAACCAAAGCTTCGAAGAAATTAAGAGTATATTTTCAAACCCCCCTGTCCTAAAATTACCAGATATTAATAAAATATTTTGTCTCCGAACAGATGCCTCCCATTCTGGACTCGGGGCTGTACTACTTCAATATTATGAGGAGACACCTTTCCCAGTATCTTTCGCCAGTAAGAAGCTTCTGCCCAGAGAAGAAAGATATTCCACTGTGGAGAAAGAATGTTATGCTTTAGTATGGGGTATAAGTAGATTTAAATACTACCTATACGGTAAACCCTTTGTGCTTGAAACAGATCACAAGCCACTGATGTACTTGGAAAACTTTAAAGGGTCAAATAGCAGACTCTTGAGATGGGCTCTGGCTATTCAGCCCTATAAGTTTAAAGTCGTTTATATTTCTGGCTCTGAAAACCACTTTTCAGATTGGCTGAGCCGAGGTTGTATTTAGTGCTTTTCCCTCTGTTCGTTGACTTATTGACTCCGTCCATAAGTTTTGGAAGGGGGTATTGTGAGGGAAAAGTAGGTGTAAGTGGGGTTAAGGTTGTTCGGGCAACCAGGAATCATTAGAGAGTTACGTTGCGCGCGCACACACCCCCCCCCCCTCTCTGGCGGGCTGGGGCAAAACTAGTTCCTGGTGTCCGATTTGTTAAAGTTTCTACTCCTGGTAATATTGACCTTACCTGGTGTGGATGGAAGTTTGGAGAGTCACTTCGCCTCCACTCTTCTCCTAATCAGCTCTGTTCCTGGCGTGGTCTTCCAGGATAGACGCCAGATAAAGGGGCAAGACGTGTGTTAATAATACTTATTAACATTATTCTACAACTACCGGCCCTTACCTATACTACTTGTGCTCCATCCAAGTGGTAGGAGATTCCAGAACATCGGATTACCATCTGCCCAGGATAACCTACATAAATAACATCAGAGGAACTATCTAGGGCCATACCTACTCCTACCCAACTACCTGAATTGAAGGCCATATTTTTTTTATTATATTTAAATTTTAAGTAAAATTCTCAAAAATCATTTTATCTTGTTTTTCCTTAAATCATTTCTTTATTTATTTATTTTTCCATTAGTTTCTTTTGTTCAGTTGGAAGGCGTTCCACTGACATGGATAATGAGAACTTTCAGGACAAGGAAAATAATTCCGATAGTGACACTTTTCAAATCGCTTGTGCTCTCTCAACTCGAGTATTGTCCAGTGTTGACGGCTCCATTCAGGACAGAGAGATATAAGACCCTAAACAGATTCGACGGTCATTTACGGGGTGAGTAAAGCCATTGAATCATTCAAATTACTGGGAGCTTCTCAAAGTCTTAAATATGAACTCGCTGGAGCAGAGGAGAGAGATACACGATAATTCATACATGGTCGGAGGGCCTAGTCCCATATCTTCACACTGCCGTAACATATAGGTGTGGGAGAGATGGGAAAATGTGTACAATAAACCATGCGAAATGTAGAGACACAATAAGAGAACTTTGTATCAACATTCGTAGTCGCAGACATTTTAACATCTTGCCAGAAAATATAAGAAAAACTGCTGGGACAAGTGCAGAAGTATTCAGAAGACAATTTCCTCTATCATGTGTGTGTGTGTGTGTGTGTGTGTGTGTGTGTGTGTGTGTGTGTGTGTGTGTACTCACCTAATTGTACTCTATGACTGAAGAAATACTTCCTAACATCCCTTTGACTCATCTGGGTCTTCAACTTCCAATTGTGACCCCTTGTTTCTGTGTCCCCTCTCTGGAACATCCTGTCTCTGTCCACCTTGCCTATTCCACGCAGTATTTTGTATGCCGTTATCATGTCTCCCCTAACCCTCCTCTCCTCCAGTGCCGTCAGGACGATTTCCCTTAACCTTAGCTCTGGAACTAACCTTGTCGCAAACCTTTGCACTTTCTCTAATTTCTTGACGTGCTTGATCAAGTGTGGGTTCCAAACAGGTGTTGCATACCCCAGTATGGGCATGACGTACTCTGTGTGTGTGTGTTTACTTACCTATTTGTGGTTGCAGGGGTCGATTCACAGCTCCTAGCTCCGCCTCTTCGTTGGTCGCTACTAAGTCCACTCTCTGCTACAAGAGCATGTGTGCGTGTACGTATATTTTTTTGGTTTTTTTTTTTTCGTGCGTGCGCCCATGAGGGTGAGTTTGAGAGCAGAGAGAGGTTTTGGTATCCAGCCTTGATTTAATGCGTTTCTGTGACCCTGGCTGATAATTACATGCTTCTGGAGCTCTAGGTGATAACTGCCTTTTAACTGGTGTAATTAACATACTTTTTGTTAGGATTTATTTACAGTCAAGAGTTTTATTTTGCTGTCACATAAGGTCACAGTTACACGCTCAGAGAATCATGCAACCAGTCGTCACCTAACATCACAGTCCTCACCTAACATCACAGTCCTCACCTAACATCACAGTCTTCACCTAACATCACAGTCCTCATCTAACATCACAGTCCTCACCTAACATCACAGTCCTCACCTAACATCACAGTCCACACCTAACATCACAGTCCTCACCTAACATCACAGTCCTTACCTAACATCACAGTCCTCACCTAACATCACAGTCCTCACCTAACATCACAGTCCACACCTAACATCACAGTCCTCACCTAACATCACAGTCCTTACCTAACATCACAGTCCTCACCTAACATCACAGTCCTCACCTAACATCCCAGTCGTCACCTAACATCTCAGCCCTCACCTAACAACCCAGTCTACACCTAACATCTCATTACTTGGTACTTGTTTCTATTTGTGTGCTATGGTATGCTCGTGTATGCATGTCCGTGTTCTTGTCAGTGTGTTTGAGGTGCCCGAGTATGTGCGCGCGCGCGCGTGTGTGTGTGTGTGTGTGTGTGTGTGTGTGTGTGTGTGTGTGTGTGTGTGTGTGTGTGTGTGTGTGTGTGTGTGGCTGGCTTACAAGTTCACTTCTCAAGTTAGTGTGTACTCACCTAATTATGTTTGCTGCTATTGATCTCCAGCTCCTGTCTCCCGCCTTTTAACTTTTATTAACTAGTGATTTTTTTTTTTTTGTATCTCATGTTTTCTCTAAGGGCTGCCTTTGAAACCACGAATGGAATCTCCATCGCCTATCTGGTTTTCTTTCTCTCTGCATATCTTTGAACTTACATTGATTTTTTAATAATGTAATAATGTCTCCTCTTGTCTTTTGTATGTTCCTGTTTTCATTTGTGTGAAAATAATCAACCTGTACGTCGGGACTATATTTTCTCTGGAGTTTCTCTCCTCCATTGATGTAAGATTCAGATTCGATAATGAAATATGTTTGAGATTAGCTGCGCTTCATTGCTTAATAAATTGTCTCTATGGGGTCAATCTGTAGCTTCTGAGTTAAATCTGCCAATCTAGAACTCCCTCAATTCTGGTGTTTCTAAGTGTCAACTTGTGTGTTGTCATATGCAGTATGGCCAATAGTGAGTTTAAAAAATATTTTTTGGGTCTATACTGCCATTCAGTGTTGAGCTGTCCCCTTTGTCCTGGCCTCCTTGTCCTCTATCTGTGATATTATCCAGTTTGTCGAAATCTGAATATCTCTTATAATATTATAATCTCGAGTACTCTCAGCCTTTGTTTTTCTAACGTTGAATACTCGAGTTCTTAAGTCTTCGTCTTAGCTTAAATCACTGATCTCAAGTACTGGTTATGATGTATGGTGTATACTGTAATCTGTCCGACCTAACTTTATATGACTTTCATACCTTCTATCTTGTGAAACAATAGAATGAATGAATGTGTGGCGGCCAACTAATTTAAATACATAATGCATGTTGCGTTATATAAATTGGTGCATTTTATATGTATGAAAGGATTTTTGTTTTAATGCTAGTATTTGATATATAAGTGTGGCAGCAGCCTCGAGGTACTTGCCACCGAGCCTAGCCAGTCAAGTCTCAGCTGCTGTACCATGAACTCTTTTTCTTTCCGGTCCCAATAAACTGTAGTTATTCAGTTAGGTTTGTAATAGTGATACAATTAAAGACTTTTTTCATTTAGTTAATTGTACGTTGTTAATGTTGCGTAACTAGACATTATTGCAGAACTGATACTGTTTCATTATACCACCTTTAAACTTTGATTTTTTAACATATATGATAAATTGTAATTACAATTATAAAGGGATTTCTTAAAAAATGGTATTTGTTTACATAACTATACTGAAGTAAACAATAGATCTTATGCACGACACAAGTCTAATATGTACTCACGTATTTGAAGTTGTGGGATAGTCTCTCACCACATGTTCTTGCTTCTTAACTTGATACGACTAATTTCACAGTTTCTTCCTCGTGGGCTCGTTGTATCTATTGTGTAATTGTATATGGGATTCGATTTCATCTCATCTAAGGCTGACAAGTACTAACAGGTTTAATTTAAGGAAAAATCCTCGGATAGAGGTTGCCTGATTTCTTTTCCTCCCATTCGGTTTTATTTTGCTCATTAGTTGAGAACCTACCGCCTGATATGATTAAAATTTTGAATGCTTGTCTACGGTAAAAAGGACCAGATTCTAGGAGCAGTTAGTATGTGAGCATATTCTCAGCATCCTGGAATGGCTTGGATAACTTCCAAAACCTTCAACGGTGTAGCTTCAAACATTAAAACGAGGTATCTCCTGATTCGACGAAGACGGAAGGTGAAATTTATGTTGGTAGGTGCAGATTTGACCATTTCGTGCGTAAAATTGTGAAAAATTTCGATTCCGGTTTAATCATCACTATCAAAATATATGAGTCTACTTCCGAATGTCTTTATATTTAATGACTGATGCATCCTACGGCCAGGATAGTACCCATTCAGTTCAGTTTGTCTGGGCAAATTTGTTGATACAATAAATATTTTGTTAAAACTTGGAATGATTATAATTTTTGTCAAATTAGGCTATCTTAAAAACATTAAATAATTTTTTCTTACAAATTGTAGAAAATTTTAAAACCAATGTATTAAAAAAATCATTGAATGCACGCCTTTTCATAGTGTTTTTAATTTTCTCTTAATAAATGCTGTATGGCATGAAGTCAGAACCGTCCGTTTGTTAACACTTGTGACATGCACATGTGTCATGTCACAAGTAATCTGTCTGCTTTCTCATGGGTTGACAGATACCTGCTCATAAACTTCCTGTTCACTGAGTGTATACATATGTAACTTCGCTCATCTGTCAAGCATATGGTGTGGTTGAAGCCTAGCATGAGTGAGTTGACTTTTTTTTGTTTGGATTGTTTCTTGAATGCGAGCTCAAATTTATATATATATATATATATATATATATATATATATATATATATATATATATATATATATATATATATATATATATATTGTGTTGAGATTTCTTCTGAATATGTATTCATTAGAAAATTGAGATCACTTCGATGACGTCATTCACTATTGTAACGCAGCAACTGGTGACGTGTAGACCTTGGGATGTATGAGTTAGTCAGTCTTAGATACCCTGAAGACTGCTCTTCGTCCCTCTTGTCATCAGGAAACTGTTTTTTTCTGGTATTGAATATAATTGTTCTACCTGAATAATAGTCAAATGTGAGATATATGAACAACTCACATAGGGACTGAGTTCCCATGTCATTCAAATTAGAATGTTAAATTAGTAAAGTGTTAACAATTACTAATTAGGAGAGAATGACACAGTCTACAAACCTCTAATGATTTGTTCTTGAAACTGTATGGAGTCAGCTTCCACCGCTTCTTTATCTCTCACAGGCCAAATAATTATTTCCTAGCTCATCTGTGTTCCGAACCTTGATTTATGCTCCCATAGCAGTCTACAGGTGAGCATTCCCAAGCCAGTTTGTCTTTCGTGTGTATATATGAATGTATCTAGTTTGTAGACTGGGAGTGCGTAAATGGGTGTATTTAGGGAGTGTACACAGCGCAAAGGCGGCGACTATACCCAGAGACAGTGTAGATAAAGGTGTCCAGAAAATGTACGAGTTGGTACACAAAGAGAATGAAAATGAAAATGCTTATTTCCTTGCTAAGTTTACAATGTGTGGTTTACATATTATAAAATATTAATTACAAAGAAGGCCTCTAGCATGCCTAGGCATTTCGGGCATTTCTAGGGAATGTATACTTAAGTATATCTAAGGATTGTATAGTTTGTATAGTTGAGTATATCTAAGTAGTGTATGTGTATTTAGAGAGTGTACACACGCGGGGTGTGGGCTATAGGCAGCGTGACCCAGCAAGGAGACAGGGGATTAGCGTACCAACAATATGTGGCTTTGTCGGTCGGGCCGCAGCTCTCGGGGATAGGATCCCCCAAATCCGTCCATTAGGCGAGGCCGGGGAGGCAACGTGGAACGCGCAGTGTCTGCAGCGGCGTTGATAACAGGAGTAGGGAAAACAAGAGTCGATGCGAATGCTCTGGAATGGCCGATAATAATAGTTTACCCTGCAATTATCCTGTTATAAAGGATTTTTCTAATTGTTTAGTAATCAAAGATTTGATCCCTGACTGTCTACAATCGTGTAGAGTATATCAACATGCGTGTGTGAAATACAAGTCTCAGCAAATTGAGACGACATGTATGACACCTCAGTGCTCAAATTGCTGATTTGGAAAAATCTTTCAAAGCAGAAAAAATTCCTACATTCATCATCATTTTTCTCTCTGATGTTGTGTGTGTCTAAAACCTTCACTCAGTTAAATGATAAGGCTCTTCATCTAAGGAACTAGACTTGTTCTTTTTCCTTGGACCAAACCTGAATGCCTCCCATTTCTCTAGGCGCTATAGAACCTCAACGAATTTAGCGCTCGCTCATGAATGCAATACTACCACCACCACCACTACTACTACTACTACTACTACTACTACTAATAATAATAATAATAATAATAATAATAATAATAGGTACCCTTCGGCTATGAAGCTAAAGATGGTCTTAGCTCTCTTACTTATGGTAAGCTGAGTATCAACTCCTGTGAGAGCTGCAAACGCTTATGCTTTTAAAATTGATGTTTACATTATTTTAATTATAAAATTTTCGTTTATTAGATTTGATGATGAGAATGTATGTTTCTGAAACATTGTCACAATGACTATTTTTATCCTCGCATTGATTATGTTTAGCTTTTTTGTAAATGTACTACTACTACTACTACTACTACTACTAATAATAATAATAATAATAATAATAATAATAATAATAATAATAATAATAGTATAAAATTAGAGTTATGATTATATATAATTTTAGCTTGTTAATACAGTTGATAAATTGTTCTTAATAGAACCGTGAAGTCAACTTAGCCTCATTCCAGACTTACACTAACCTCTCACTGTTTGCTGGTTCTCTGCACCCATGAATGTGTAATTGCAATGAGAGCACTTGCAATTTTGTTATTAATTTTCTTAATTTTTTGAATTTACTGACGTGAAAGGTCTTTAACTGACTAACACCGACTAATTAACAATGACGTCAATCAAAATCCAGACTTAACGCCAGCCTTCCCACGCTTAGGTTAAGATCGTAAACACGCCTTACCGACCAAGCTGTCAAAGAGGACAGTCTGATCGCGTACCACTTGCTGATACATTTAGAATGCTGCATGCTACTACTACTGCTGACTCGGCCAGCACAAGACCCTCAGGCTTACAGCTCCCTCCTCGGGTAAATCCACAGATACCTTAGTGCTTACAACAATTGCGCAATTTTCTAACACTGCTGAGATGGTTGCTGACTTACGTAGGATGTTTCAGTGAAAGGGAGCTTACATGTATTGTGGGCGGTGCTCCAAGGAACCTCGCTGAGTCTTATGGGGGGGGGGGAATTCTTTAGTCTTATAGACTTTAAACAGGATTAATTCCAGGTCTGAATGAGCCGCTGCATATGCGCTATAGAATTTAAGGTCTCGTGGTTATTTAGAGCCAGGATTATCGTGCATCTTTGTTACACTGTGTAGCCCACCTCTTACTTCCTCGCGACCAACAACGTGACTGTCTCAACACCCAAGATTCAAACCCTCTCCTGGGCCTCGTACGGCATTTATATTGCCAACTTAATGAATACCGTAGCAAGACACTGGATGTACCTAAGGTTACTTACGTCTATATTTCTAATCTAACTTAACTGTCTAACTACAATCGTATGCTAGGTGCTATTAAGTATAGACATAGCAGTGCCACTACTCCCTCAGAACAGGTCTCTTTGTGGTTGAAGAGGCAGTACCCAGGAACCTCCCCCCCCCCCCACAACAACTCCTCCATTCTGCTTATTAACGGTTCTAGCACTGGCTTCCATTTTTGTCTGGTTTTTCCACACTGGGGAGGGCTGTTTGATCACAGTCCATTATTCACTTGATAAGTTCTAGTGGTGTTTCCTGAGAGGTCATGAGATACTTCACAAGACAGTGCAATTCTAGGCCTGTCTATGACTCGGGTCTGAACAACCCCTTTAATTACAACCTCGGCTATCTTGACCGTACCACTCACATTCGGGGGATATGACCACTATCTTCCCTAGTAGCCGTCTGAACCTAGGGACAATCGGACCATTCTGTTATAGACTTTAGTCACTACAGTCTTAAATTCTTCTAGGTCGAACTATTTATGGTGGTGAGTCTTCTTCAGGCATCGCTTCACCACACCGGTAATTCTTTCAAAAACATCTTCCTTGCCATGGAGCCTTGTTGCTCAGATATCTGTTTGAGGTCAGCCACAACTCCACAAAGTTCGATCTGTTATCTGAAATCATTAACTTGAGACATGACCTCCTGGCTGCAAATTTGAACAATTTTATGAAGATTTTAGCAGATATATCAATGGCGATCTCTTAGTGCACTGCTCTGGTAGTGGCGCAGGTAAACAAGCAGATAAACTTGGATGGGGACTTTGTCCGGTGCTTTAGTTGGAATTATAGGCCCGGTTTTAGTCAACTCTTGTCACCTCAAGTGGGGCTACATGACGCACCCTGCAAGCAGAGTATGGTGGTGGCCCAGGATATCTTAAGAACATAAGAAAGAAGGAACACTGCACAGGCCTACTGACCCAAGTGAAGCAGGTCCATGCCACCCCCGGCCTAGAACAATGACCACCTAGTCAGGTCATTTCCACTTAAGGAAGGAGCACGGCACCAGACTGGTAGCCCAAGTTAGTCAGGTCCAACTCACACCCACCCACACCCGCTCATGTATTTATCCAACCTATTTTTAAAACTACACAAGGTCTTAGCTTCTATGACGATACTCAGGAGTTTGTTCCACTCATCCACAACTCTATTACCAAACCAGTACTTTCCTATGTACTTCCTGAATCTGAGCTTTTCAAAATTGAAACCATTGTTGCGAGTCCTGTCTTAGCTGGATATTTTCAGAACGCTGTTTACATCCCCTTTATTCCTGTTTTCCATTTATACACCTCAATCATATCTTCCCTAATTCTACGCCTTTCTAGAAAGTGCAGATTCAGGGCTCTCAGTCTATCCTCATAGGGAGGATTTCTGATACATGGGATCAACTTTGTCATCCTCCTCTGTACTTATTCCAGTGCATTTATATCCATTCTGTAATACGGTGCCCAGAACTGAGCAGCATAATCTAAATGAGGCCTAACCTAGGATATATAGAGTTGAAGAACAACCTGAAGACTTTTAGTATTTATACTTCTTGATATGAAGCCAAGGATTCTGTTAGCTTTATTGCGAACACTAATGCACTGTTGTCTTGGTTTCAGATTACTGCTAACCAGAACTCCTAAATCCCTTTTGCAATCAGTAGTATTAAGGTCTACACTATTCGGTTTATAAGTGGCATGGTTATTGTCCTGTCCAACATTTAGAACCTTGCATTTGTCTATATTAAACTGCATCTGCCACTTCTCTGACCATTGCATCAGTCTATTCAAATCATGAATATCAAAATGGTATACAATACCGACAGGTTGGTAGGTAAGACACATAGGCAACAGTTAGGTAACTTTATTCCGAAACGTTTCGCCTACACAGTAGGCTTCTTCAGATAGTTCCTGACTATGGAATTGAACTTCTCCAGGCTGAAGGACTGACAATCTCAAATCTACGACTTCAAGGGTGATGGACTAATTACATCATCGTCACATCTCTACTGTCCCCGCCTACTTTCTGTATTCGACTGAAGAAGCCTACTGTGTAGGCGAAACGTTTCGGAATAAAGTTGCCTAAGTGTCTTACCTACCAACCTATTCAAATCATCCTGGAGTGCACTAATGTCCACTATAGAGTGAATTTGACGGCCTATTTTGGTGTCATCAGCAAATTTGCTTATGTCGCTATTTATTCCCTCATCTATATCGCATATGTAAATCGTGAACAAGGGGCCCAGCACTGACCCCTATGAACAATAAAATGGTATAAAATACCGACAGGTTGTTTAGGTAAGACACATATGCAACAGTTAGGTATCTTTATTTTGAAACGTTTCGCCTACACAGTAGGCTTCTTCAGTCGAGTACAGCAAAGTTGATAGAAGCAGAAGAGACTTGAAGACGATGTAATCAGTCCATCACCCTTAAAGTTTTGAGGTGGTCAGTCCCTCAGTCTGGAGAAGAGTATTGTTCCATTGTCAGGTGAGTCGAAGGAGGCGGGATCACAGTGGGACCATCCACTAGTGTAAGGAGATCTCCGTCCGAAGGTGGGACAAGTGTTGAAGAATTCTTTGTATCAAGATCCTATGATGTTGCAGTGTCTGACAGATGTGATAAATGGTTTTGAAAACCGACAAGTTGAAGATTGAGACATTTATCACATCTGTATGACACTGCAACATCATTGGATCTTGATACAAAGAATTCTTCAACACCTGTCCAACCTTTGGACGAAGACCTACTTACACTTGGGCATCCAGGGGGCTTCTCTGGTCTTGGAAGTAACTAACAGGTTTCCTTCAGTGTCGCTCAAATATGCCGCAGCACCGTATATTACCCTTGATGCGTCACAGAACACGTTCAGTGTGGTCTTTACCTTGGCCAAACTGCATGGAAAACTTATTCAGGCAATGTGACTCCATGCCTGACACATTTCTATAGGCAAGTTCTATTCCCATCCTTACTTAAATCACCACGTCTCCTGGATAAGTATTTTACCTTTTATAATGACGGGAATAACTAGTAGCAAGGGATCAAAGCACTGGGAAAACTCTGAAAGCAAACTACTCTTAGTGAGGTCACTGCTAAGTCTGAGGTTCATTGCCTTCAGACTTAGTGTCTTCCAGAGTATCCCGTATCATTCCAAGAATAATACCACTACCAGAAACGTCAGCACCAGGAACATCTAATATTACGATTTCTTTTAACATGGCTGAATTCGTATTTTACCCTCTGAGTGGCATGTTGGCGCTAGTCATTTCCTTGTCTGCTTCCTCATAGAGTAATTTAAATTATGTTCTATGGACACAGCTCCTTGAAGTTTATCCACAAAGAAACTCTTACTCAAGGCATCTTTCAGAGGACTTGATTTTCTCAGCTTAATGTTCGGTGTGGATTCAAGTAAGAATGGTATGGTGAAGTGTAGCCAAATAATACTGACCCGAGACGATACGTTTTAACAGGGATTTGGGGGATCATGCTAACTTCTTGCAAGCCTACTCTCAGGAAAGGTTTCGAGAAGTCAGTTGAATAGGCGTAAGGATTCGTGCGAAAATAAACTCGTCACCCATCTTCTTTGTCAGGAAAGATCCTGTCATCAGACAGTCTTTAGACTAGCTACGTCCCATGACACACGTGCGCTGCAATTATAAACGGCACATAAGAGGATGAACTATATCCTGATCCCCATGATGTGGAAGATACTAACCACAGGTGGTTTGTCATTAATCATTGTCCAACTGTTCCCGTACGATCTTGTCATACACAGTCAGCAGTTCTGGACTCTTTCCTATCTCATGAATCTGAGTTCCCATCTGGCCGAAAACCATGCAATAATTAGTGGGCAGGTGTGGTTTGTGTAACTTCCATAGTAACCTACCCAGGACTTGCCGGTAATCGACAGTGTCGAGGTCAGTACCTCGACACTATCGATGACTTGTTGACATGGAGGCCTATATTATCCAGGTTCCACAGTTTATTCACTGGCTCAGTCCTCTTCTCCAGCTGAAGAGACTTGTGTTAAGGGACGTACTAATAGCGAAAGCGTCTGTATGATTTCCTTTTTCCTGAACAGCGTGTCTGTCAGAGAGCTGGATGTAATATAAACAAATTTAGTTTTAAAATGATGTTGAAATATACCTGGAGCCATGGACCTGGGGTGGGACTGCTGACCTCAGGGAAGTGATGAAAGGTGTATACCTGGAGCCATGGACCTGGGGTCTGACTGTTGACCTCAGGGAAGTGGTGAAGGGTGTATACCTGGAGCCATAGACCTGAGGTGGGACTGCTGACCTCAGGGAAGTGATGAAAGGTGTATACCTGGAGCCATGGACCTGGGGTCTGACTGTTGACCTCAGGGTAGTAGTGAAGGGTGTATACCTGGAGCCATGGACCTGGGGTGGGACTGCTGACCTCAGGGAAGTGATGAAAGGTGTATACCTGGAGCCATGGATCTGGGGTCTGACTGTTGACCTCAGGGTAGTAGTGAAGGGTGTATACCTGGAGCCATGGACCTGGGGTGGGACTGCTGACCTCAGGGTAGTGGTGAAAGGTGTATACCTGGAGCCATGGACCTGGGGTGGGACTGCTGACCTCAGGGAAGTGGTGAAAGGTGTATACCTGGAGCCATGGACGTGGGGTGGGACTGCTGACCTCAGGGAAGTGGTGAAGGGTGTATACCTGGTGCCATGAACCTGGGGTGGGACTGCTGACTTTAGGGAAGTGGTGAAGGATGTATACCTGCAAGATTACTGAGGTTAGGATAGGAAATGAAGGATAGGAAGTGAGGAAGAGAGAATATCTGAGGGGACACAGATGGACTCCTGGACACATGGATCTGCGGAAGACTTAGATGAAAGATTGCCAAGCGTAGGATATTAAGTGTGGGATAGGAAGAAGGAAAGGGAGAATGTCTGAGGGGACAGAGATGAACTCCTGAACACATGTACCTTGTGAAAGCCTCAAAAACACAGTAAGCTGGTGGGTGGACCTTAAAGACGAACAACTGGCTTCCACGTGGCAGGGTCTGGTAACTCAGAGGAAACTCTGCAGGACAGGTGTAAGGAAGCGTGTCGGGATCGATCCATGTTGAAACATTGAGCATGTTTCTTTACACCTGCAGGGCAGGTCAAACTAATAATAATTATATACATTATATAATTATTTTATGAGTAGTAGCAGTAGTAGTTTGCGACCTAGTAGTTAGTAGGTATTGTTATCACTTGTTCACATGGATGGATCCTGGCACTGGTGAAACATTGAACTACGTCTCTATTATTATTATTATTATTATTATTATTATTATTATTATTATTATTATTATTAAATGAACAACAACCTTATGTTTAAGGAGATTTATCAAGGTAAGCTGATAAGCAGTATTTTGAGCAACACTTGTGTACAGTGTCCTGTGTTCATACATAAGTGACGTCATACATTCTTACATAAAACCTATAGTGACATCACATATCCTTATCTAAAACTCAGTGACATTACACATCGTTATCTAAGACTCACCACTTTCCAAGACTCACAGTGACATCACACATCGTTATCTAAACTCAGTTACTTCAGACATCGGAAGTGTTATTCTTTAGTTATAGAACTGATCCCAACGATTCCAAGTGTTTTAACTTTTTTACTATAGTGACAAGTTTGTCTGTACACAATCTAAACTTAATCGGTAATATCCTGTCCGTAAGATGCATCAACTATTATGTATTAACGCCGTTTTCTTCAGAAACTCCTCATAGAGTAAGCAGGTGAGTGACCCGTAAAGACGAACGCTGCCACCTGGGGGTCAGTGGATGAGAGTAGCCGCAAACTCTTAATTTATGCCAGATTGTGGCCTTATATCTCATAGTAGTAACAGCATATGTCAAAACTATTTGGAGTTGATTGTGTATGAGTAATTACACTCAAATAACATCAGCCTGAATGAAAATAAAAATCTAAGTTAGAAATATTTCAGGGAGACTTGACCTAGTGACCCAACACACTTTAGCTTCCGATGATCCAACTTGGTCACCAAGCTTCCTACGTTCATTTAAACTGTTCTTTTTTCTTGGGAGGGAAAGTTGCTATATTATGTTGTGTTTTATTTTGTCAAATTATATTTTATGTAATATTACGTTACATTATGTTAATAAGCAATATTATGTTACTTTATGCAATACCGACACGATGGAAAAGTAGACAAATGCAATATAATGCGATCTACCTGAGTAGAGTATATAAAGCTAGCATAGTGACACGACCGGTCAGGTGGAGAGTGTTGAAGTTGATTTCTGAAAAGAGGTTGGATTTGAGCAAGACCTACCCGGCATGGGCCAGTAGATTTGTTGTTGTTTAGGAAAACGTTGAAGACGTTTCCTGGCAAGAGGTTCAGCTATGTTGTAAAAACTTCGTTTTAAAGTATACCGAAAACTGATCAACCAGCACCATCTCTATTTCTACTCTCACCAAGATACTAAAACTTAATCTGGCGTAATCATAAGCTCCTTCCTTCGTGCCCTCAGACTCTATAGTGAATTCCATGATGAAGAATGCTCTTTTATCGAGCAAATATTTTCTAAACTTCCCTATTCTCATCACTTTATTAGACTGCAGACGCCGAGCATATAACTCATACACAAATAACCCGCGCATAGAAAAGAGAAAAGCTTATGAAGAGACCCAGTGAGCCAGTATTTTTAGACGAGGAGGAGAGGGACAGGAGAAAGAGAGGAGGAAAGAGAAGTAGTGGTAGTGGTAATCCTTTTGGTGGAAGTAGTAGTAGAAGGGGGAGTAGTTTGTGCCACAAGAGATAGAAACTGGGGTGACGGGAGGCAATGGTAGTAGTAATAGTAGTAGAAAAGGTAGAAGTAGAAATAATAGTAAAGGAGCGTTTTGGGGTCAGTCTAATGACAAAATGGAACAC
>NC_091327.1:11541770-11546770 GCF_038502225.1 Cherax quadricarinatus
GTGTGCAACATATGAGCAGCATAGAACTTGTGTTTCCACTTCACAATCACCTAGTGTTCTCAGTATTCCAGTGAAGTATTTCAGTAATTTATTTAGTTGTAACCTGCATCACAACTCAGTGTTGTCTGTTGCATTTTTTTCCCAGCATTTGTGTAACATTCTTGTGTTCATATTCTTTTCATTTAGCCAGTGTCTAATTTGTCTTATTTCCAAAGACAATAGTGCCATTGTTTTGTGCAAGCAAGATAATTATTCTCTTATCAAAGTTTTCGCACATCAAGTTTCATTGCAAGAAAATTCTAGTATTGTGTTTATGTTGATGTGTTGTGTTCTGCATCACTGTAAGTGTTCAAACTTTTTTGTTCTGTGTTTTAGCACCTATTATTTTTCATGTTTCATTGAACAAATTCACTCTTAGTGCAATTTTTAAGTTCTTCTTTTAGAGTAAATTGTTCTTTTGCTTGTTAAGTGTTGCTTGAGTGCAGTTAAGAGTTGAAGTGTTCCCTCAGTTCATTCCTTGATATATTTCTTTTCTTGTGTGTGTAATAATTTTTATTATTGCACATTGACTCATTTTGCAATAATTCTTGTGCAAATATTGTGTTGCCATTAAAGTTTTTCTTGCAGAAATTTTATGCAGTGTTGTGCAGTACTTTTTGATTAGCAATTGTTATTTGCAATATTGCTGCAGTTTATTTCAGTGCAGTTTCATATGCTCTGTTCTGTGCATAATATTTTATTCTGTCTGTGCCATTTTATTTTATTTCAGTGAATTGTGTCCCAGTTTGTTTTATTTTTGCACAAGCTTTATTGAGTCCATTTTATCATTTTATTGTGTATTTCCCTATTGCATTGAAAGTAAAGACAACTCACTGTGCCATTCATTCAATTTACAGTAAAAGTTGAGCAAATTAGATTTGAGTAAAGTATAAGTTCTCTTGATTTTCAAAGTGTTGTTCATTCAGTTGCGTATTTTTCTTGTGTGAGTTCTTTGCTTATTGTGTGACTTGTCAATTTTTAATTAGTTATGCAGAATCGTTAAGCATTTTTTTCCCATTTAAGTTCACTGTGTTGTGTGTTCCTCAGTTACATTTTCTTTTGTTTCTCTGAATTCTTGTTTTACATTTTGCAAACATGTCTCAAGTTTTCTCAAGCAATGCCTCAGCACATGCTGCTAGTACAACCATTAATGCATCAGCCCAAAATTCGAGTAACTCCTTATCAAACAATAGATACACTCAGACTTCTAGCCTGCGTAATTTTAGTCGTGATCCGTATGATGCTATGCCATTGTTCAATGGTAACCGAGACAACCTTGAAGGTTGGTTTACCGCTGTTCGAGCCAGAGCTGATGCTTCAGTTGATGGTCTTCCATCTGAGAGTTGTTTAATCAGTATCGGAAAGGAGAGTCTAGCCCGTTCTCCAGCCACCTCACATGTATTTAACTTAATTCCTATGAAGGACTTTCAAGATCTAACCAGGTGGCAAGATTATAAACAGTTAATTCGTAACTATTTTGAACCGGTGCGAGAAACCGATCCGTTTGTCGTTCTCAAAGAATTAGTTTGCACAGCTCCGAGACCAGAAGAGTCATTAGATGAGTTTGCTCTTCGTCTTAATAACCTAATGTCCTCATTCGTTAAAGCAGGTCAAAATTCCAAGTACCTTAAAGATAGTGATAAACCAGCCCTAGATGGGTTTGCCAAATTAGCCGCATTTGGAGTTATTAAACAACTAATGCCACCGACATCTATGTATGTGTACAATTCAAATCCACTAGATGCTACTATGGGACCGCTTGCAGCTCTCATCCATGTACGAAATTTGTGTCCCGAGGGAACCTTCCCTTATCGTAAGTCTACACCAACAACTTTGTCCACTCCTGTACTTCCTCTAGTTTGTGCTACTACCAAAACTCCCAATCTTAATCACTCGCGTCCATCATCCAAAGCAAGTGTTAAGAGCCATCATTCCTGTAGCACCCGTAGTATGTACAGTACCCACAGCCAAAGAACTTGCTACAATTATGGTTACCGTGGCCATATTGCTATTAATTGTCATGATAGTCACCCTAAGAAGCGTCGTACTGATGATGAGTACCAGTCAGATCTTCCCTACTGTACTTATCATAGAATTCATGGACATGACACATCTGAGTGCAATGCTCTCTACAACCTGCAGTACTCTAGATCTTTCCGTGGCCGTTCCAACCACAGAGCCAGGAGAGGAAACAGACGTCGTGGTTCACAAACTAACCAGAACCAGGCTCATTCTTCCAATTCGGAGGAATCCGAGCGCCCATGTCTACTCGTCCAGTCGTGACAGTAGTAGGTGATAACAAGTACACCATCCCAGTCCAAAATTTCTATGAAGCCTTAGCAAGCCTTGAGAATGACAACCCTGCTGCTGATGCTGCTTCACACGTCTCTGACGTAGAGGAATTTGGGGATGAAGTAGAAAATGCCTTCTCCGATGACAACCCACCTTTCTGTTTGCACATAACTCCTAACGAAACGATTGGTCCTTTAGTACAAGCTTCTGTCCATAATGCGCCCGTTCATGTGTTCATGGACTCTGGTGCGCAAGTTAATATCATCAGGTCTAGCTTGTTTAAAGAGAAGCAGTTACGACGTGTCCTCCTCGTTGAACCAACTACTGTAACCTCCCTTAGTGGAGTAGCTGGTTCCCTTCTGTGAGTCCGAGGTCAGACTTCGCTCACCTTTACTATCCAAGGCAGAGACTTTACTGCTGCTTTTCTTGTTGTCGACCAGATTACTTTCTCTGGAGACCTTCTACTGGGATTTGCTTCCATGCGAGACTTATGCATTGTGCTCGACCCGTACCGATGGCATGCCCAAATTGACGACTTGATCGTTCCATTCTGGGGTTACCAGCTTGGATCAGAAATCTGCCATACTGCTGCAGAGTATGATGTACGGATTAAGTCCTTGCAAGCCAATGCATTCTCCAGTAGCGTACCCAAGCGGTCAGGCACTGGTAACTCTGTCACTCCCATCTGTGTTCCACCTACACCTTCAGATATGCAAGATAGTGTATTGCCTCAAGTGTCCGAGGACGCTCAGACTGCTTTGAGTGCTCTGCCTATCCCTGCAATGTCTGCTAGTCCAAGTAGTAGTTTCTCCACAGGGGACGCCTTGTCGGAAAATGATTACTTGAAACTAGTAATGCCATCTCTTGTTGATGTCACATGCCGTCTGCAGAAAGACGTCTCTGTTACGGCTAGTGCTCTCACTAGAGTGTCTGTTGTTGTTCCTAATGTTCCAGATGGTGATAATGTCCTAGTTGACAGTGATTCCTGCAAGGTCCAGGGTTTATTTGTTGAACCTTCCTTACACGTTGTAAGAGACAGTAAGATCCATTTATTCCTTGCTAACACTTCGGGTCACAGTGTTCGTCTCAGAGCAAATACCAATCTCGTTGACCTAGTTCACTATCCTTACCCTGTTCAAGTACAGGATGACGTGCCACCTGACCAGTGGGTTGGTGCTATTTCAACAGTGGAGACCTCATCCACTCCACTGGATCAATCCATTCCTCCAGTTGAGGAGAAAGACTTAGCTCCCACTGACTTCCCAGACGAAGTCAAGCGTTTGTTGTCTTTGTTGAACAAACGTCGTAACGCCATTGCCTTACCAGATGAGAAGATGGGTATAACGAACTTATTGTCCCATCGTATTCCACTTGAACCTGGTACTAGACCTATCTATATACCTGAGTACAGAATGCCTCATTCCCAAGTTGCTGTCGCAGAAGAACTGATCAATCAGATGCTCAATGATGGAGTTATTGCAAATAGCAATTTACCCTGGAATGCGCCCTTGGTCCTAGTGCCTAAGAAGGACGGCACTTGGCGCCCGGTGATTGATTTTAGGAAGTTAAATGCAAAAACTATTCCAGATCGCTTCCCACTTCCTGTACTAGGTGACCTTTTACGCAATATCGGAGATAACAAAGTCTTCTCGACCCTGGACTTGTTACAAGGGTTTTGGCAAGTCCCTCTTCACGAGGACAGCCAAGAGTTAACTGCATTCTCCACTCCCACAGATCATTATCACTTCCTACGAATGGCTTTTGGATTACGATCGTCTCCTATCACGTTCTCTAGACTCATGACCAATATCTTTAGAGGTCTTATAGGTAAAGCACTTATGGTGTACTTAGACGACGTAATCGTCATGTCCGAAGATGGGGATACACACCTGAAAGGACTTGATATAGTACTTGGCAAGCTTGAAGAAGCCAATTTAAAGATCAAACTGTCCAAATGTCATTTTTTCAGATCAGAAATTAAGTTTCTTGATCACGTAGTCACTCCTAGAGGGGTTACGACTGATCAAAATAAAGTAACGGCAGTACTAAATTTTCCAACTCCCAAAACTGCTGATGCTGTAAGATCCTTTGTGGGTCTAGCAGGTTTCTACAGATCTTTCATTGCAAATTTTTCTTCAATAGCAGCTCCTCTAACTGAATTGCTTAAGAAAGATGCTCCTTTCGTTTGGACCTTCCGTCAAGAAAGAGCATTCCAAACTCTAAAAGAAAAGCTAACATCTGCTCCAATTTTGAAATTCTCAGATTTTTCTAAGCCTTTCTATCTGACAACTGATGCTAGTTCAATTGGCATAGGTGCCGTACTAGCTCAGAAGACTGATGGTAAGTACAACGCAGTTGCATTTGCTAGCCGAGTCCTTACGAAGGCTGAACGTAATTACACAGTAACGGAGCAAGAAGCTTTAGCAATAGTATGGTCTTTAAAGCACTTCCGAGACATTATTTACCAGTACCCTGTTCATGTCTTGACAGACCATGCACCACTGATACCTTTATTCCAGAACAAACAGCCTACTGGAAGGTTAGCCAAATGGACCTTGACTATCCAAGAGTTTAATCCCATTTTTGAACATTTACCTGGCAAGTCAAATGTAGTCGCAGATGCTTTATCGTGACACGTTAGTGTAGTTACTGCAGGTCCTCCATTTACT
>NC_091327.1:11551770-11594270 GCF_038502225.1 Cherax quadricarinatus
TTCCGCTGCCACCGCTGCTGCTGCCACCACCGCTGCCGATACCGCTGCTGCTGCTGCCGCTGCTGCTGCTGCTACTGCTCTGCTGCTGCTACCGCTGCTGCTTCTGCTGCCACGCCGCTGCCGCCAAGCGCCACTGCTGCCGATAATTGCTGCTTCGCTGCCGCCGCCGCCACCGCTGCCGTTGCTGCTGTTGATGCCGTTTCGCTGCCGCCGCCGCTGCTGCTACTCGCTCATTGCCGTCTCACCGCCGCTGCTGCCGCTGATGCTGCCGCCGCGATTACGGTGCCGCTGCCACCGCCGCTACCGCCGATGCCGTCTCCGTTACTGGTGCCGGCTGCTGCCGCCACTGCCGCTGCCACCGCCGCCGCCGGCTACCGCTGGTGCCGCTGCCACCGCTGCCGCTGTTGCTCTGCCGCCGCCGTCGCTGCTGCCGTTACCGCTGCCACCGCCACCGCTGCCACTGCCACCGCCACCGCCGCTGCCACCGGCTGCGCCAGTTGCCACCGCCGCTGCTGCCACCGCTGCTGCCGCTGTTGCTGCTACTACCACCGCCGCCGCTGCCGCCGTTGCCACCGCCGCCGCCGCTGCCGCCGCTGCCACCGCCGCTGCCGGCTGCCTGCTGCTGCCACCGCCACCTGCTGCCGCCACCATCCTGCCGCCGGCCGCTCTGGCTGCCGTCGCCGCAGCTGCTGCCGCTGCCACCGCCGCCGCTGGTGCCATTGCCGCAGGTGCCGCTGCACCGCTGGGGCCGCTGCTGCCACACGCCGCCGCTGTTGCTGTTCACTGCCGCTGCTTCACTACGGGCCGCTGCCGCTACCGCCGCTGCTGCCAGGTGGTGCTACAGGCACCACGCCGCCGCTGCCACCGGCTGCCGCTGCTACCGCTTGCCGCCGCCGCAGCCGCCGCCACGATCACCGCCGCCGCTGCTGCTGGTGCCGCTGCCACTGCTGCCGCTGCCTGCTACCGCTGCTGGTACGCTTGCCGGTTCCCGCTACCGCTGATGCTGCTGCTGTTGCTACGCGTTGCTGCTGCCGCTGCCGCTCGTTGCTACTGGCTGCTCTTGTTGCCGCGTGAAAGCCGCAGCTGCCGCCGTTGCCGGGCTGCCACTGCTGCCACCGCTGGCGCTGCTGCCCTGTGCTACACTGCCGCTGCCGCTGCTACTGCTGCCGTCGCTGCTGCTGCTGCTGCTGCTCGCTGCTGGTGCCCTGCCGCTGCTGCCACTTCTGCCGGCGCCGCTGCCGCTTGGGCTGCCGTTGCCACTGCTGCCATTGCCGGCGCCGCACTGGCCGGGCTGCCGGCTGCCGCTGCTGTCTTGCTGCTACCACTGCTGCCGCTGCCGCTGCTGGTGCTACTGCTGCCGCTACCGCTGCCGCTACCGCGGCTTCGCCGGTTGCCGCCGCTGCCGCTGCCGCCACTGCCTGCCGCTGCTGCCACTGCTGCCGTTTCCGCCGCGCACTGGGCACCGCCGCCGTCACCGCCGCCGATACCGCCGCCGCTGCCGCTGCCACTGCCGCCGTTGCCGCTGCCGATGCTGCTTCTGCCGCCGCCGCTGCCGCCGCCGCCGCCACTGCCTGCCGCCGCTGCCACCGCCGCTGCCGCCCCCGATGCCGCTGCTGCCACTGGCTGGTGCTGCTGCCGCTGCCGCTTTCACCACCGATGCTGCCGTTGGGTTGCCACCGCTGCTGCCGCCAATTACCGCTTGCTGCTGCTGACGCCGGTGCTGCTGCCATTAGTCGCCGCCGCTGTTGCTTCCTGGTTGCCGTTGCTGCTGCCGCCGCCGCTGCTACCGCCGCCGCTGCTACTGCGCCGTTGCCGCAGCTGCCGCTGCCGCTAACGCTGCCGCTGCCACCGCCGATACTCAGCCGCCACTGCCACTGCCGCCGGGCTGCCGCCGCTGGTGCTGCAGCTACTGGCTGCTGCTGCTGCTGCGCATCGCTGCTGCCGCCGCTGCCGCTGCTGCCGCCGGTGCTGCCACCGCTGGTGCCGCTGCTGCCACCGCCGCTGGTGCCGCTGCCGCTGTTGCTGTTGCCGCCACCGATGCTGCCGCTGCTGCTACTACTGCTGCCGCTGCCGCTGGTGTTACTGCTGCCGCTACTGCTGCCGCCACCGCCGCCGCTGCCACTGCTGCTCTTGCCACTACTACCGCCACTGTTTGCTGCCGCTGCTGCCGCTGCTGCCACTGCTTCTTGCCACCCTGCCGCTGCTGCTGTTACTGCTGGTGCTACTGCTGCCGCCGCAGCTGCTACCAAGCGCCCTGCTTGCTACCGCTGCTGCTGCCGCCGCTGCCGTTGCCGCCGCTGGTGCTGTTGCCACCGCCGCTGCTGCACTGCTGCGCCGCGCTGCCGGTGCCAGCGGCGCCGCCGCTACTGCTGCTGCTGTTACTACTGCTGTTGCTGCTACTGCTGCCGCCGCTGCTGCTACCGTTGGTGTCTACTGCTACCGATGCTGCTTCACAGCTGCCGCCGCCGCTGCCACTGCCGCCGGCACCGCTGGTGCTGCTACCGATGCTGCTGCTGCTTACCGTTGCTACTGCCGCTGCTGCTACTGCTGCTGCTACTGTTGGTGCTGCTGCTACCCCGTTGCCGCTGCCACCGATGCCGCTCTACCGGCCGCCGCCGCTGCCGTTGCCGGTGCCACTGCCGCCGCTGCTGCCGCTGCTGCCTCCTGCTGCCGCTACTGCCGCCGCCGCCGCCGCCGCTGCCACCGCCGCTGCCGGCCGCTACCGCCGCCGCTGCTGCACCGCTGGTGCTGCTGCTACCGATGCTGCTGCTGCTGCCGCCGCCGCTGCGCTGCCGCCACAGCCGCCGCCGTTGCCATCACGCCGCCGCCAAGTACCGCCGCTACTGCCGCTACCGCCGCCGGGCCGCTACTGCTGCTGGTGCTGCTGCTGCTGCTTGCTGTTACAGCTGCCAGCCGCCACCGCCGCTGCCGCTAATGTTTTGCTGTTGCTGCTGTCGCCGCTGGCGTAGCTGCCGCCACCGCCACCGCCGCTGCTGCTGCCTACCGCTTCGCGCCGCCACTGCCGCCGCTGCCGCCGCCGCTGACTGCCGCTGCCGCTGCTGCCACTGGCTGGCACCGCTTCCGCCGCTGCCAGCCGCCGCTGGTGCTTGGTGCCGTTGCTAGTGCCGCCGCCGCTGCTAGCGCCGCTGCCGCCGCTGCCACTGGTTGCCGCTTTACCGTTGCCACGCGGCTACTGCTGCCGCGAATGCTTGCTGCTGCTGCTGCTGCCAGTTGCTGTTGCCCGTGCAGCCGCTACTGGGCTGGTGCTGCTATTGTCTTGCGCTGCTAATGCTCTGCTGCTGCCGTTGCTGCTGCTGGTGCTGCTGCTGCCACTGCTACCGCTGCCACTGATGCCGCTGCCGCTTCCCGCCACCGTTGCTACTCGTTGCTACCGCCGCCGCCGGCTGCTACCGTCACCGCTACCGCTACCGCCAGCGCCGCTTACCGCCGCTGGTGCCACTGCTGGCCGCTGCCGGTTACCGGCTGCTGCTGCTGCCGCCACTGCCGCTGCTGCTGCTACTGCCGCTGCTGCTGCTGCTACCGCTGGCCGTCGCTGCTGCCACCGGCTGCCGCTGGGTGGCTACAGCCGCTGCAGCCTTCTACCGCTGGTACCGTTGCCGCTGCTGCCACTGCGCCGCCACTGCTGCCACAGCTGCGTCCGTTGCTTGCTGGTGCTACATAGATACCGTTGCTGCTGCTGCCACCGCTACTGCTGCTGCTGCTACTGCTGCTGCTGGCGATGCTGTTGTTGCTGTTTGCTGCTGCTGCTGTTGCTACTGCTGCTGCGCCGCTCCCAAGGTTACTGCTGCTGTTACTGCGGTTGCTGCTGCTGTTGCTGCTAATGCCGCCGCCACTGCTGCTGCTCCTGCTGCTCTGCCGCGCCGCGGCAGCTGCGCCGCCGCCGCTCGCGCCCGCGCTGCACTCGCTCGCCACTAGCTTCATTGACCCCAGCCTTGCGCTGCTGCTGCTGGTTGCACGCTTGCTGCACTGCATCGCTGCGCTGCGATAATGCTTCTGCTGCTGCTGCTACAGCTGCCACTGCTACTGCTACTGCTGCTGCTGCTGGCTGTCACTGCTGCCTGCCGCTACTGCCGCTGGTGCTGCCGCCGCAGCTGCTACCGCTTTCGGTGCCGCTGCCGCTGCCGCTGCCATTGCTGCTAGTGCCGCAGCCGCCACCGCCGCCGCCACCGATGCCAGCCGCCGCAGCCGCACCGCTGCCGCCGCTGCCGCCGGATACCGCTGCCGCCGCTGCTGCTGCCACCGCCGCTGCCACTGCCGCCGCCGCCGCCACCGCCGCTGGTGCTGGTGCCGCTACTGCCACTGCCACTGATGCTCCCGCCGCCGCTGCCGCTACTGTTGCCACTGCTGCTGCTGCTTCTGCCGTGCTACTGCCGCTACCGCTGCTGCTGCTACCGTTGCCGCCGCCACTGCCGCCGCTGCCACCGCCGCCACCGCTGCCACTGCCGCCGCTGCCATTTGTGCCGCTGCCGGTGCTACTGCCGCTGCCGTTGCCGCTGCTCTGCCGCTACTGCCGCCACTGCCGCCGCCGCCACCGCCGCTGGCCGTCTCACCGCCGCCGCTGCCTCCCCACTGCCGCCGCTGCCGCTGCCACCGCCGCCGCTGCCGCTACTGCTGCTGTTGCCGCCGCCGCTGCCACTGCCGCGCCGCTGCTGCGGTGCTGCCGGTGCCGCTTGCGGTGGTGGTGCTGGTGGTGGTGGTGGTGGTGCTGCTGCTGCCGCTGCTTGCGCTGCTGCTACCGCCGCTGGTGCTGGTGGTGTTGCTGCTACCGTTTCTACCGCTGCCGCTGCTACTGCTGTATTGCCGTTACTCTGCTGCTGCTCACTGCCGCTGCCGCTGCTACCGTTACCGCTGCTGCTGTAGCTGCTGCTACTCGCTGCTGCTGCTAATGCCGCTGCTACCGCCGCCGCCGCCGCCGCTTGCGCCGCTGCCACCGCTGCTGGTGTTGGTGCCGCTGCCGCTGCCACTGCCGCTCTGCCGCCGCCGCTGCCGGTGCCTCCGCTGGTGCTGGTGCCACCGCTGGCGCCCTGCTGGTGCCACTGCTTGTGCTGCTGTTGCTGCTGCTGCCGCTGCCGCTGCTGCCACTGGCGCGCTGCTGCTCTGCCGCTGCCACTGCCACTGCTGCTTCATCGCTGCTGCTACTGTTGCTGCTACTGCTGCTGCTGCTGCTACTCACTACTGCTGCTGCTGCTGCTGCTGCTGCCGCTGCCAATGCCACGCTACCGCCGCTACCGCTGCCGCTTCGCTGCCACCACCGCCACTGTTGCCGCTGGTGCCACCGTTACCGCCACCGGCCGCTGCTGCCGCTGCTGGGGTTGCCACTGCTGCCGCCGGCTGCTGCTGCTGCCACCGCCGGCCGGCTGCCGGCCGCTTCGGCCGCCACTGCCAACCGTTGCCGCTACCGGTTGCTGCCACCGCCGCTGCTGCCACCGCTCTGTTGCCGCTGCCGCCGCCAAGGTTGGCGCTGCTGCCGGGCTGCTCGACCGCCGCCGCTGCCGCTGCCGCCGCCAATTTCGCTGCTGCTGGTGCCACTGCTAATGCCACCGCCGCTGCCGTTGCCACTGCCGCTGCCGCTGATGCCACTGCCGCTGCTGCCGCCGCCGCCGCTGCCACTGCCAGCGCTGCCGCTACTCGTTGCTGCCGCTGCCACTGCCATAGCTGCCGTTACCGCTGCCACTGCCACCAGCCGCTTTGCCGCCGCCGTTGCCGCCCTTCCGCTGCTGCCACTGCCTGGCCGCCGCTGCCACCGCCACCGCCGCTGCCGCCGCCGCCACTGCCACTGCGCTGCCGCTGCCACTCACCGCTGCCGGATACTCGCCGCTGCCGCCGCTGCCACTGCCGCTGTTGCCGCCGCTGCTCTGCTGCTCTGCCGCTGCTGCCACTGTTTGCTTGCCGCTGCCACTTCCTGCCGCCGCCGCTAATGCCGCTGCTGCTGCTGCTGCTGCCGCTACTGCCGCCACTGCCGCTACTGCCGCTGCCACTGCCGCCGCTGCCGCTGGCTGCCACCGGTGCCGCTACCGTTGCCGCTGCCACCGCTGGCGCCACCGCCGCTGCCGCTGTTTGCCGCCGCCACCGCCGCCGGTGCCGTTGCCGCTGGTGCCGCTGCTGCTGCCGCCGCTGTTGCTGCTACCGCTGCCGCTGCCGCCGCCGGCGCCGCTGCTGCCGCTGGCGCCGGGTGCTGCTGCTCTGCCGTTGCCACCGCCGCCACTGCTGCCGCTGCCATTGCTGCCGCTGCCGTCGCCACTGCTGCCGCCGCTGCCGCCGCCGCCGCTGCCGCTGCTACTGCCGCCGCAGCAGCCACTGCCGCTCGACCGGGCCGGTGCCGCCGCTACCGCCGCTGCCGCCACTCGCTGCTGGTGCGCCATTTCACTGGCTGCCGCTGCTGCTACTCACCGCTGCTGCCACCGCCGCGACTGGTTCCGCTGCTACCGCTGGTACCGCTACCGCCGCCGCTAGTGCTGCTGCTACTGCTGGTACTGCTGCTGCTGCTGCTGCCGTTGCTACTTCGTGCCGCAGCTCGCTGCTACTGCTGCTGCTGCTGCTGCTGCTGCCGCTACTGCTGCTGCTGTTACTACCGGCTGTCCCGCTACTGCTGCCGAGATGGCGCTGTCGGCCTTGCTGCCGCTGCTACTCGCTGGTGCTGCTGCTGCTGCCGCTGCTGCTGCCGGGGTTACTCCTGCTGCTGGTGCTGCTACTATTGGTGCTGGTTGCCATCAAGGATGCTGCCGCTACCGATGCTGCTGCTTCTGCTGCTGCTGCTGCTGCTGACTGCTGGTGCTGCCACTCGCTGGTGCCACCGTTACGCTGCCGTTGCTGCCGCCGCTGGTGCAGCTACCGCCGCCGCCGCTGTTGCTGCTACTGCCGCCGCTGCCGCTGGTGCCGGTGCTGGTGCTGCTGCCGCTGCCACCGCTGCTGCCAGCCGCTGCTGCCACTGCTGCCGCTGCCGCCACCGCCGCTGCTGCTGCCGCTGCCGCCGCTGCGCCGGGTTGCCACTGCCGGGCCCGCCGCCAGCTGCTGCTGCTGCCACTGCCGCCGCCGCTGCCGCTGCCGCTGTTACTTCACTGCCGCCGCTGCCGCTGACGCCGCTACTGCTGCCGCTGTTGCTGCCGCTGCTGCTACTGCTGCTGCCGCCGCTGTTGCTGCCACCGCTGCCGCTGGTGCTGCTGGCGCCGCAGGCCGCCGCTTACCGCCGCTGCTGCCACCCTGCCGGGCTACTGCCGCTGCCGCTTGCCGCTAGTGCCGCTACCGCTGGCGAACCGCCGCTGCCGCTGTTTCTGCTACCGCTGCCGCTGCCGCTGCTGCTGCTACCACTGGCCGCCGCTCGCTACCGCCGGGCCGCTGCTGCCGCTGCTGCTGTTGCCGCTGCCGCTATGCCGCCGTTACTGCTGGCACTGCTGCTGCCTGCTGCCACTGCTGCCGCTGCTGCTGCTGCCACTACTACTGCTGCTGCTGCTACTGTTGCCACTGCCGCTGCTGCTGTTGCTGCTGCCACTCGCTGCTGTTACTGCTGGTACCCGCCGTTGCTGCTACTGCTGCCGTTGCTGCTGCTACTACTACTACCGCTGCCGCCACCGCTGCCACTGCCGCCGCTGCCGCTGCCACCGCCGCCAGTGCTGCTGCCACCGCTGGTGCGCCGCCGCCGCTGCCACCGCCGCTGCTGCCGCCTGGCTGCCGCCACACCGCCGCCGCTGCCACTGCGCTGGCTGCCGCCGCTGCCGCCCACACCGCCGCTGCTGCCACCGCCGCCGCTGTTACCACCGCTGTTCCACACCGCCGCCGCTGCTGCCGCCCCGCCGCTGGTGCCAGTGCCGGGCGCTGGCTGCCACCGCTGCCAGTGCCGCTGCTGCTGGCGCCACTCTGCCGCTGCTGCCACAACGCTGGCGCTGCTGCCACTGCTTGATACGCCGCCACCGCTGCTTCGCTGGTGCCGCTGCCGCTGGTGCCGCTGGTGCCGCTGGCGCTGGTGCCGCTGCTGCCGCTGCCGCTACTGGCTGCCACGCTGCCGCTGCCACCGCCGCCGCTGCTGCCACCGCCGGCTGCCGCTGCCGCCGCTGCCTGCCGCTGCCGCTGCCACCGCCGCCGCCGCTGCCACCGCTGCTTCACCGCTGGCGCCGCTGCCACTGCCGCCGCTGCCACCGCCGCTGGTGCTGCTACCACTGTTGCCGCCGTTGCCACCGCCGCTGCTGCTACCGCCGCGACTGCCCTGCCAAGCACCGGCTGGCGCTGCCACCGCTGCCGCTAGTGCCGCTGCCACCGCTGGTACTGCTGGTACCGGTTGCCGCTGCCGCTGCTGCCGCCACCGCCGCAGCCGTTGCCACTGCCGCTGCCGGCGCCGCCGCTGCCGCCGCTACCGCCGCTGCTGTTACTACTGCCGTCCCGCTACCGCTGCCGATGGCTGCTTCCTGGCTTCTCTGCTCGGATGCTGCCACCGCTGCGCCGCCGCTTGCGCCGCTGCCGCCGCTGGCGCTACTTCCGGCTGCCGCTGCTGGCGCTGCTACCGCTGGCGCCGCTGCCACCGCTGATGCTGCTGCTACCGATGCTGCTGCTCTGCTGCCGCTGCTGCTGCCACTGCTGGTGCTGCCACCGCTGGTGCTACTGCTGCTGCTGCTGTTGCCGCTGCTGCCGGTGCTGCCACTGCTGCCGCCGCTGTTGCTGCCACTGCTGCCGCCGCCGCTGGTGCTGGTGCTGGTGCTGGTGCTACAAGGTTGCTACTGCTTTGCCACAGCCGCCGCTGCCACTCGCTGCTGGTGCTGGTGCTGCCGCACCGCTGCCAGTTGCCACCGCTGCCGCCGCTGCCACCGCCGCTGGTGCCACTTCGCCGCTGCTGCCGCCGCTGCCGCTGTTGCCATCACCGCCGCTGCGTTACACCGCTGCCACTGCTGCTGGCTGCTGGTGTTGCTGCTGCTGCTGCTACTGCTGCTGCTGCTGCTACTGCTGCTTCTGCTACTGCTACTGTTGCTGCAGCTACTGCTACTGCTGGTGCTGCCTCTGCTGCTGCTGCTGTGGCTGCTGCTACTGCTGCTGCTGCTACTGCTGGTGCTACTGCTGGTGCTTCTGCTACTGCTGGTGGTGCTGCTGCTGCTGCTACTGCTGGTGCTGCTGCTGCTGCTACTGCTGCTGCTACTGCTGCTGCTGCTATTGTTGCTGCTCCTGCTGCTGCTGCTGCTGCTGCTACTGCTGCTGCTACTGCTGCTGCTGCTGCTGCTGCTGCTGCTACTGCTGCTGCTGCTGCTGCTACTGCTGCTGCTAATGCTTCTACTGCTGCTGCTGTGGCTGCTACTGCTGCTGCTGCTGCTGCTGCTACTGCTTCTGCTGCTACTGCTGCTGCTACTGCCAGAAGTGTGTGTGTGTTGTGATGGTGAATATTTCATGCATAACTCGAGAGAAAAAGAAAGTTATTGGGATTATTTCCAGAAACCAAGTAAAAGATGTCGACGTGATATTTCATTAATAATTTATTCTGAGGTAACGCCATCGTCACCTCTCAACGTAACATCTATAAAGTATTCCGGAGAAACACCTTCATCCCCCGGAGTGTTGTGGTCATCCCAGGAGGAGGATCAACAACACAATACACAAAATTTCTTTGTAAGAAGAACATATAGAAAGAGGAGAAAGAATACATTTTGGTTTATCCTAAATCTGTATATCGTATTATAAACTTTTGTGTGTTGTTTTGTTGTAATGTATTATGCATAAATAAAATTTGTAAAAATTATTTTGTGTAATGATTTCGCCTCTTTATTGAATATGAAATGTGAGACCCAAGAGCTGTAATACGACATATGTGAGACCCATGAGTGTTTAGCAACAAAAATTGTGTTATCCAGGGAGTTTAATTTTCACCTCTGTATTCTTGTAATCAATTGTGGGTGGTAAGGCCTACCAGGAGCTATAGGCCCAGGAGATGTAATACAACCTTATGTCGCTTAAATTTGTTCACTACGATTATTGTAAAAATATCCTTAAATCAATATTATTTTAAGACAAAATTTGCTTACATAACATTCAACTCTAGGATAGATACACTTCATTTACTTACATATGAATGGTAAACTTGATCCGAGGAAACGGAGCAAGCTGAAACCCAACCCGACCGTTCTTGGGATAGACCGAGAAAAGGAAAAAATTGAAAAAAAATTGAAAATTTAAAAATTTGGCAGTCCCTGAAAGCTTAATGCAAGGAAATGGAACATGGAGTTGGAGCATATATGGCCTTGAGCCAGGACCTAGAACTCGACCCGACCGCTCTTTGGATAGACTCTAAATTGGAAAAAAATAAAAAAATTAGAAAATTAGAAAAATTTGGCAGCCTCTAAAAAGTGGATCCGAGGAAATGGAATGCTGGTGTTATTGATCCGAGGAGTTGGAGCAGGGATGATAGAGAGGAGATGCCTCTGAGAAAGGAGATCGCTCAGCGCCAGGAGATAACTCGGGAAAAGATCATACAGACACTGTCCGGACTACTGACTATCTTCCCTAGTCAGTAGAGAAGCGTTATTTATCGTTACTATTTCCTACATAAAACTGATGTAAAAAATAACTGGCAGTGACCAGATCGTTATGGCCGACACCACCTGACTGGAGGTCAAGGCCAGTCAGGTCCACAATGAAGAACAAGACAGCACAATACCGCATATAACCCGCACATAGGAGACTGAAACTTACAGTAATACCTCCGTCCTATTTGTACCATTAACTAGTCATGCAGCCGTATGACTAGTTAAGTCATGCAGCGTCGTCATAAGATACGTTTTGCTCGAATTTTTAACCCGGGGGAGGGTTAGCCACCCTGGATAACCCAGAAAAAGTCAGTGCGTCATCGAGGACTGTCTGTCTTATTGCCGCTGGGGTCCTTCAGTCTTGTCCCTCAGGATTCGACCCACAGCAGTCGACTGACTCCCAGGTACCTACTTACTGCTAGGTGAACAAGAACAACAAATATAAGGAAACATCCCCATGCCCATGCCGGGGATTGAACCACGGACACTTAGTGTGTGAGGAGAGAGACATCCACAGGGCAACAATGGTATTTTGCAACCCTCTTATTTTTACGGTTACAGACAGTTGATCCACAACTGCACCATGAATCGTCTTGTGCTGGTCCCCAAGGAAAACACTGAGCTTCCCTGTGTGGTATGGCCGCTTACCAGGACTCAAGAAAAGCAGCAATATCAAGATGCATTTTGTAGATAGGTTTACTGCTTAGTTAAGTCAGCTTGCTTCCAAGTATAAAAGATCTCTTGGAGCCTAGATCAGAGTAATAGTGATGGTTTTGCATGACCCATTAAGTAGTGCGAGACATGTTACTGGCAATGAAGCGTGAGGCTAGGGGATAGCTAGAGTAAATAACGCTGCTGTGATGTCCTGCTCGTTATAGAGCTTAGTTTTCTGTGGCGCAAAGTGCCGAACTCTGAGCACTTCCTTTTTGTATGGCATTGAACACTAAGCTCTGAGCTTCTTGAGTTTTAGTAGTCACAGTTAAGAGTTGTAATCTGCTTATTCCCGTTACCAATGGTAGTCTGTTCACCACTGCACAAAACGGTCCTATGATCACCTCGGCTCTTAAAACATTTCAGATATTTCACGTTACACTCATTTCCAGTATGATTGATATGCATTGATGACAAAACCTTTACTGCTGTGAGTACATGGTTGGAGTTTCCTGGATGTCTTATTCTTGTTATCCTTGTCGACAGCTTGATAAGCGTCCACGAGACTATAGTCGTCAGTTAGCGTCTTACTGATAGGAGAAGCTTTCATAGGGAAAACTTTGAGTTGAGATTAATTAGGCAGAAGTTTAGTCTCACAAACGTGTGCTTACATGCAAGACACATTCTGTTTCAGACCCTGGTTAATTTCTTCACAGGTAAAAAGGCGCTTCTCAATTTTCAGATTAAAAAATTCATTTGTCTTAGAGGGCAGTTTCCTCTAAATGAATGGACTGAACGCCAGTCATTACCTCTAACGCTCCGATAAGAGGTCTTGACGTGTTTCCAAGTAATTTATACTCTTGCTTAATATTTGTAATACTTTCCATTTGTCCAGATTAAAAACTCTTCGACCACTGCGTCAGCCTTTTCATCAGCCTGTCAGGTAACTGTTGTCCAGAGCAGTTCGAACGTCTGCAAATTATGCAAGCAATGGGAAGGTGAGGCCAGCTCAGGTATCCTATATGTAGGTTTGGCAGTAATCTGATCCTTATCACAATGATTAGTCTCCGAGACTTCTACAGTATGCTTGAAATTGGCACCAGTTATGACGAGTGCTTTGATAAGATTTTAAGTTGATACCTTTACTGACATCCTTTAGTTGAGGACTCAACTAAAGTGTGTCAATAAGAGATTTAAAACTATTACGGAACTCTTCACAGCTCTTTCCATTATATGTTGACAACATCAGTTGGGGCTGACTCAGCAGCAGCTGAGTTGCTTGATTATTGCCCGGTGGATCCTGCGTTGCGTTAATTATAGCATTTGTAATAAATGTAACATTATGTCAGGTAAAAGGACGCATGTGCAGCTATTGTGGCAACGTTTCGCTCTCTAGGGGCTTCTCCAGTAGGTAGACAACGCTCCTGGAGAACGAAACGTTACCACAATAAAATGTTACATTAGTTGCACGTGTGTCCTTTTACCTAACAAATTAGAGCATTTTCCTGTCCAACAAGCGTTAAATACAAGATCTTGTCTTTCACCAAACTGGTCCTGAGCTTAGGTCTTAAGCCTCTTTAAATGTGGTATTATCCTTGAGGTCAAGCAGTTGCTGTTCCAGGTATTCATAAGCGGCTATGTAAGCCTGTTGACTGATTTCCTTTAATCCAATAATAACTTCTAATTCTAAGAAATCCACTGGAATTTCCTTGATCAACACTTCACAGACATTAACTGACCTGGTGACCTGACCTTGTTTCGTAGAGAGAGCGCCACTACTGTTATCCAATGAAACCCTAACTGTACTGTTTATCCGGTACAGCGACTTATCACTTCTGTATGGAGACTGAACAAATAGTGTTATTGACAGCTTACGTTACGACTGTAATATAAATCTCGTGATGAATGGTTTTGAAAGCCGACAAGTTGAAAAATTGAGACACTTATGCAACATATGGGAATCTTTATTGAAGAAACGTTTCGCCACACAGTGGCTTCATCAGTCCAATACAAAGCAGGGAGGTATAAGAAGATGAGGAGTGTGAGGTAATCAGTCCCTCAGCCTGGAGTCGATGTGATCAGCCCATCAATCTTGTCTCAATTCTTCAGTATGAATCTCGATCAATGCAGCTGAGACAGATTGTTGCTTGATCACCACTACTCCAGCTGAAGCCTTAAATAACACATGACCCGTACTCCAGAACTGCACAGGTACAGACAATAAAAAAAACATACGTCTGTAACAGTACACGAGTCACAAGCTGCCTACACCTTAAGCTCATAATAACCCACTGCTGAATTCAGTAAAAGCAAAACCAAAAACGAATGCTGCTTCAGTCTTGTAGCCTGGGCTGAACTCGTACTTTGTTTACAAACAACCAGAGACCGCGGTGTTAGTTGTCTGCTGGGTGAGTAGCAGCCACATTGCCCATTCTACTGGCGCACCCCACAGGACAGTTGCAGGGCATTCTTAACGATTTCAAATAGCCATCATCTTGAACCATATACTAAGCTAATTGGTGCTTAGTATATGGTTCATGCTAGTAACATGCTAGTTTCACTGTGTACAAAACGTCCTACGACAGTTTCGTGCTTGATTAAGGATTATTAATGAACGATCAATGCCTCGTGGCCTGGCTGACAAAGCTCTCGCCTCACACGCGGAGGGCCCGGGTTCAGTTCCAGGCGGGGTGAAACATTTCGACGTGTTTCCTTACACCTATTGTCCTGTTCACCTAGCAGCATATAGGTACCTGGGTGTTAGTCGACTGGTGTGTGTCGCATCCTGGGGGACATGATCGAAGACTCCAATGGAAATAAGACAGTCCTCGATGACGCACTGCCTTTCTTAGGTTATCTTGGGTGGCTAACCCTATAGGGTTAAAAATCAGAACGAATTCTTATTTTTATCTTAATGCTTACTAGTGACTACGCTAGAGATAACTAGTCGCTGGTTCTATCTTAGGTCTCTTTATATCTCTACGTTCTGAAGGATCAGAGGCGTGGAAAAAGACTCTGACACTAGCTTATTAACAATTATGTCATTCAAAATCCACCCTTAACGCCAGCCATCAATATCTAAGCTTATGGTAGTGAACAGACCTTCCCGGCTGGGCTGTGTCAGATTGTATATAGATGCACGCTTAATATAAATATGCAACACTTACCACTAAGTGTAAACTGCTGTATACTACACTGATGTATACTGACATGACTAGCACAAGGCCCAGGCTAACAGCTCCCTCCTCAGACAATTCAGCAAATACCTGAATCAGGTTTACTACAATTACACAATTTTCTAACACTGCTGAGATTATTGCTGACTAATCTGGAGTGCTTCAATGAAAGGGAGCTTACATGTATAGTGAGCGGTCCTCCAAGGTTCCTCGCTGAAGCTTATGGTGGCGAAATTTTTCAGTCTTAATAGTCTTTGAGCAGGATTAATACCGCGTCTGACTGAATGAGCCACTGCACCAAAACATTATGGTTTAAAGTCTTGTGGTTGAATAAGTTCCTGGATTATCGCACACATTTGTTGCACTGTGTGGCATACGTCTCACTTAAAGACCTGAAACTCGATTGCCTCAGTGCCCAAGATTCAAACCCTTTGTGGGCCTGCTTTGGGAACAATGTCACCAACTTGAGGCCTACAGTTGATGTATTTTATACTCCTTACGAATATATGCCTAGTCAAACTTAACTGTCTCAAACACAAGCATAGATGTTTAACTTTACTAGTAGTTTACAATGAATTAACTTACCATTATGGCCTAATGAAGAGGCATAGCAATGCCGCTGTGCCTTCAGAACATGACAAAATGACAAATCCCCCATTCCTTTTATTAACGTTTTTAACTCTGGCTTCTAGTTTTGTCTAGAACGGAGAAACACTATACACATTTGTTAAGTCATATGTTTATCATGATTGTGTTGCATCCATCAGTATCATAAGTCTACGTTGTTGAATTATCATTTTAACCATGCGTGTCACCACTCGTCGGCGTTGATGAAGACAAATAACTGAAGCTTTGCATTCAAAGATATCTGCAGAAAAATGTTAAAAATATATATTAACATAAAGAGTAGTGTATGCCTAATAAGAAATATCAGAAGTAGTCTACAGATTTATATCTACTGTTCTCCGTTACTGTCAATTGAACTGATAAGTTTAAAAATGTGTTGCTTTAATGCAGTGTGCTAAGACACACTTCAGGTCAAAATCTCAGTGCTCTACTTTTTCATACGAAGACATACGTAAATTGTGGTGTTAAGGGTATTATTCTGTCTTTTGGTTGATATTCTCTCAGACCACAGAATCTGATAGGTAAGCCAGCGATCCCTCTGCTTTGCCTCGTGAAAGGACTAATGGCTACCCTACTTCAGGCCCCCTGTCTCGCTGGACCCCCGTTACAATGCTGGAATTACTGAGTGGGGATTATTGACAAAGACCCGTGTCAGGTGATGACCCTGTTGAGTGGACCGATAAATCATGTTTGTTTTTTTCTATCCTTGGAGAAAACAAAAGACTGGCTCGAGTGAGGTCGGCTACCCGCCAAGGATCAAACATTTACAAGGTGGAACTGAACATTCATATTCAAATGTATTAAATTAATGAATTATTTAACAAGATTGGTGGAAGGAAAAATTTAAATATTCATTAACCTCAAACAGCTCTTTTCATTCCATGAAAGAAACAAAAGTTGTGTGCTAGAGTAATGACGATTGAGAGCTCGTTGCTGCTGCCACTTGGCTACCACTTGCTGTATCCACCCTCTGGATGATAGGGGCTACTTTATAGTACACCCCATAGCCATTCAAGAGCATAAGGACACAGAAAAGATCTTGGAAGTAGACCCTAAAAGGACTAACTAGCACATTTGATGAAACATTTGCAAGTTTTTATAACCACGGTGAAAAAATAGTGAAATTCCAAGAGCTTTCGTGATTTCTCATATTATCAAGGAATAGTAAAAAATAATAGGAGAACAGAAGACTGAGATTTCACTTTACATATGACCTCACACGTGACTCGTCCCACCGAGTGTGGGAGTGTAGTGCAGGTCTGGCCAGGTCACAGGGTATGTAAAAAAAAATTGAGTAGCTTAAACTCCTCACAAATTTTATATGTTATAAACCAATCTACTTTACATAACCCTGAACGAATACTCATATTGAAATCAGTACTATTTTTAATGAAATTTGATTCAATTCTAGTTCTTTCAACCATGAACCTGCCTGACACAACATTCTCGACCTTTCGAAAATCAGTAGAGCCCTAAATTATTGTCCAATTCTAATGCTATATTTCATTGATGTTGTTCCCTTAAGGGAGGTTCCTTAATGCTGATGAGGGGCTCTTTAGTTTAGGAATTGGAACTGTGCTCCAGTTCCCTGAATTAAGTATGAATGCCTTCCATCCCTTACCCTCACAGGCGTTATATAATCCTTACGGGTTTAGCGCTCCCCACAATAATAATAATAATAATAAACATATTTGTTGTGGGGTCCACCTATGATGCAAATTATGGGACCCATAACTTCGGAGAAGTGGATAAAAAGGCTTCCAGGAAGAATATTTGGATTTCTTCCTGAAGCCATTTAAATATTCCACTTCCCCTACCACCTCATCTTTTCATTTTTATACTAGTAGGTATATTTTATTACATAATGTTGTACACAAGGTTTTAAAATAATACGTTGCTGTTACAAAGATGACATATACAATACATGAGGTCTGAGGGATATATTTCATGTGCATATTATTACGTGTTTATTACAGATTACAATGCGAAAATCTCTTCCAGCTTCTCAGAGCTGGGGCCCGTATCCAGCATACAACAGGCATAGCCCCTCTGAATCGCAGCACTGAGTCGCTGGAATACAAAACTAACTGCCCTGGGATCCCTAGTCTTAATTCAAGGCTTTTTTTCAGTTTGACCATAATAAACTTTATTCCATTTTTACAAGAAATCTTATAAACAGGGCCATCAGTATTTTTGGGAAAATTCTTAATAATTTTTTTTTTACTGTATCAAGATTTATAAATACAACTTTGATTTTTAAAATAGTAAAGAAGAGAAAGTATATCAAGAAGGTTCTCATGGTAAGGTAGAAACACCATATTCTTGGTTGAATATGTTTCTTTGTCCTTTTCTGAATTGTAATTGATGATATTTCTCTCTCTCTCTCTCTCTCTCTCTCTCTCTTGCTGCATGAGCTGCCACTCATGCAGCAATGGACTACACCAGGGACCTACCAGAAGACAAAGCCGTTGTCAAACTAGACTTTAGAAATGCTTTTAACATGGCGAAAAGAGATGTGGTCTTGCCAGCTGTTCAGGATCGGTTCCCTAGTCTTTTTCCCTTCATTTCAGCTGGCTAGAGCAAACCCTCAATTCTTTTGTTTGGCGTACATGAAATTCCCTCATCAGAGGGTGTTCAGCAGGGTGACCCACTCCATTTTTCTTCGCTTGGCGGTAAGATAACTAACTTCCAGCTTGTGCAGCGAGTTCAATATCTGGTACCTGGATGACGACACTCTAGCAGGTACAATACAGTCTCTGTTAGAGGACCTACTACTGAAGGAGAGAGATTTGGGGAAATGTTGAGTGCGTGGGGAGTTTTGAACCAAGTGTGAGAGTACGTGTGGTTCGGGATTTCAATGGGTAAAAATGTTGTGGAAGGAGTAGTAGATAAATCTGGGGTGCCAGGGGTATATGAAAATGGGGAGCCTTTAATTGAGCTATGTGTAGAAAGAGGTTTGGTTATAAGTAATACATATTTTATGAAAAAGAGCATAAATAAGTATACGAGGTACGATATATCACATAATGAAAGTATTTGTCATATTATGTATTGGTGGATAAAAGGTTGATGGGTAGGCTCCAAGATGTACATGTTTATAGAGGGGCAACTGATATATCGGATCATTATTTAGTAGTAGCTACAGTTAGAGTAAGAAGAAGATGGGACAAAAGGAAAATGGCAACAACGAGTAAGAGAGAGGTGAAAGTGTATAAACTAAGGAGGAAGTTAGGGTGAGATATAAGCAGCTATTGGCAGAAAGGAGGGCTAGTGCAAAGATGAGTAGTGGGAGGGGTTGAAAAGGGTTGAAATAGTTTTAAAAATGCAGAATTAGAATGTGGGGCAGAAGTTTGTGGCTGTAGATGGGTGGGTGCAGGAGGAAAGAGGAGTGATTGGTGGAATGATGAAGAGAATGATAAAAGAGAAAAAGGTAGCTTATGAGAGGTTTTTTCAAAGAAGTGTTATAAGAAGAGCAGAGTATATGGAGAGTAAAAGAAAGGTGAAGAGAGTGCAAAAGGAGAGCAGATGATCAAGTGGGAGAGGCAGTGTCAAGAAATTTTAATGAAAAGAAGAAAAAAAAATTGGAGTGAGATAAACCAGTTAACAAAACATAGGGAACGAATGGATTTGTCAGTTAAAAACAGAGTAGGAGAGTTAGTAGATGGGGAGCTGGAGGTATTGGGTAGATGGCGGGAATATTTTGAGGAACTTTTAAATGTCGACGAAGAAAAAGAGGCGGTTATTTCATGCACTGGCCAGGGAGGTATAACATCTTTTAGGAGTGATGAAGAGCAGGATGTAAGTGTGGGGGAGGTGAGTGAGGCATTATTTAGAATGAAAGGGGGTAGAGCACCAGGAACTGACGAGATCATGACAGAAATGTTAAAAGCAGGGGCGGATATAGTGTTGGAGTGGTTGGTATTTTTGTTTAATAAATGTATGGAAGAAGGGAAGGTACCTAGGGATTGGCAGAGAGCATGTATAGTTTCTTTAGATAAAGGGAAGGGGGGCAAAAAGATTGTAAAAATTATAGAGGAATAAGTTTACTGAGTATACCAGGAAAAGTGTACTGTAGAGTTATTATTGAAAGAATTAGAAGTAAGACAGAATGTAGAATTGTGGATGAGCAAGAAGGTTTTAGAGTGGGTAGGGATGTGTAGATCAAGTGTTTACATTGAAGCATATATGTGAACAGTATTTAGATGAAGATTGGAAAGTTTTCATTGCATTTATGGATTTAGAAAAGGCGTATGAGAGAGTGGATAGGGAAGCAATGTGACAGATGTTGCAAGTATATGAAATAGGTAGTAAGTTACTAAATGCTGTAAAGAGTTTTTATGAGGATAGTGAGGCTCAGGTTAGGGTGTGTAGAATAGAGAGAGACTACTTCCCGGTAAAAGTTGGTCTTAGACAGGGATGTGTAATGTCACCATGGTTGTTTAATATATTTATAGATGGGGTTGTAAAAGAAGTAAATGCTAGGGTATTGTGGAGAGGGGGGTGGGATTAAAATATTGGGAATAAAATACAAAATGGGAGTTGATACAATTTATTTTTGCTGGTGATACTGTGCTTATGGGTGATTATATAGAAAAGTTGCAAAGGTTAGTGGACGAGTTTGGGAGGATGTGTAAAGGTTGAAAGTTGAAAGTGAACACAAATAAGAATAAGGTGGTGAAGGTATCAAATGATTTAGATAAAGTAAAATTGGATATCACATTTAAGAGAAGGAGTATGGAAGAATTGAATGTTTTCAGATATTTGGGAGTTGATGTGTTAGCGGATGGGTTTATGAAGGATGACGTTAACCATAGAACTGATGAGGAAAAGGAAGTGAGTGGTGCATTGAGGTATATGTGGAGACAAAAAACGTTATCAATGGAGGCAAAGAAGGGAATGAATGAAAGTATAATGGTACCAACACACTAATATGGGTGTGAAGGTTGGGTGGTAAATGCAGCAGCGAGGAGGCGGTTGGAGGCAGTGGAGATGTCCTGTCTAAGGGCAATGTGTGGTGTAAATATTATGCAGAGAATTCGAAGTGTAGAAAATAGGAGAAGGTGTGGAGTTAATAAAAGTATTAGTCAGAGGGCTGAAGAGGGATTGTTGAGGTGGTTTGGTCATTTAGGGGGAATGGATCAAAGTAGAATGACATGGAGAGCGTATAAATCTGTAGGGGAAGGAAGGTGGGGTAGGGGTCTTCCTCGAAAAGGTTGGAGGGAGGGGGTAAAGGAGGTTTTGTGGGCGAGGGGCTTGGATTTCCAGCAAGCGTGCATGAACGTGTTAGATAGGAGTGAATAGAGACGAATAGTTTTTGGGACCTGACGAGCTGTTGGAGTGTGAGCAGGGTAATATTTAGTGAAGGGATTCAGGAAAACGGTTATTTTTATATAGCCTGACTTGAGTCCTGGAAATGGGAAGTACAATGCCTGCACTTTAAAGGAGGGGTTTGGGATATTGGCAGTTTGGAGGGATGTGTAATATGATGGTATATATATAATTGGGGCCCTGATGTTGTAATTATTTCAGGTCACTTTTATATTGTATCTTTATATATGCTTCTAAACTGTTGTATCTGGGCGCCTCTGCAAAAACAGTGATTATGTGTGAACGAGGTGAAAATGTTGAATGATGAAAGTATTTTCGTTTTGGGGATTTTTTCTTTTTGGGTCACCCTGCCTAGGTGGGAGACGGCCGAGTTGTTGAAAGAAGATATATATATATATATATATATATATATATATATATATATATATATATATATATATATATATATATATATATATATATATTACCTTAAAGCAATTTACCATTTATGATATCGTTCTTTTTTTTTTTGTAACATTAATTGTGCTAGTTAACATGGTATTAACAAAAATACTTTTTCTCTCCTTCAGTCACATAACTGACTTTCTTTCTTGAATAAATTGAACAATAACAATGTGTAGAGTTTCTCGGATTTCATAATGGATTTATTGACAAAGAGAAATGCCTCTACGATCGTCTATTGACAGTCACTTTTTTCTAGCTTCCTCCGTGACGGACTGTTTGCAGGGGAGACTATATTAACTGCGTCCGCCCACTGAGTCTGTCGCACTGCTGTTCACTCAATTACAAGGGATCTCTGGTTCTGGCTGGCCCATATGCATCCCCCAACCAAGCTACGCTCAAAGTGACGGAACACGGGATAAAACTCAACCATTTTGTTTCGTTCTAGTTTTGTTGCTGAAGTCTTTTGTTTTATTTTTTGTGTGGTCTTCATGCCCTCAGCAAATACAACCAATAGTTAATAGAGTTAAGCTTTTTTCCTAACACCCAAAAAAACAGCCATTTGGGGAGGGGGGGATTTAGCACCCTACCATCTCTAAATCTCTTCAGTAATGGTCATTAGGGTTAATTATACTATATTCTGATCTACGTCTATAAATCATAGCTCGGTCTGACATAATGGTTATTTAAGATCACAGTACAATAAGCATTTTGAAACATCATAACTATGGCAACAATCACATGAACTTACCACACTATACATGTCTGAAATCATAGCGTACAAGGATTTTAATTATGTAGGTTTTATTTCTTTTCCTTTGACACATAACATTATAATACATAATTGCAAATATATTTAATTACTTGTATAATTTTTTAGTATATACTTGTACATGCCAAGCAAATATGAGTATATTTATTCATTCTGATCTGACTGTAACATAATTACGCATACACACATGGCTGTTATTACAAATATATCAGTCCTTACGGTCAGCTATCAAAACTTTGGAGTCCAGTCCCTGGACCAATTATGTACCTCTGTAATCTTTTGACTACCGCCCACAGGATGGGTATGGGGTGCATAATAAACATATTAAACTAACTAAACCTTACGTTCAGTTATATACTGTATCAGATGATATCGCAGAGGTTATATGGCGAACTCTAAAAGTAGGTAAATTTAAGAGGTCAAATGTTATTTATTTTTACGTAAAGGTATAAAATGTGGAGCAATGGTGTCCTTGTACTTTGCTAATTCTAAAACAAAAATGTTCAGTTTAATTGTATATGATGATTGTTTAGATGTTCTAAACAAATGTTTATTGTCCTTTGACATCAAAATGAGTTCAGAGCACAGGTTAAGTTTGAGTACCAAATTTGAAGAGATTATGAGATGTTAAGGTTGTCTTACACTGAAACTCCACAGGTACCTATTAATTTTCTAGGTGAAGAAGAGTAACAGGAATAAGGAAACATGCAGTACGTCTCCACCCGCTAAACGGTCGAACCCGGGTTAGTTGGCTGTGAGCCGAAACCTCTACCGAAGAGCAACCTTATAAATGATTTAAGTATTTTGAAAGTGCTGAGCAATACATTGAAATTAGGTGAGATCAATTTTCCAGATTTAAAGACCACACTGGCAGGTTACTCGTTATTATCTCAGGATAAATATCTGCATATCAGCACTCTTCTCCTTACTGATAAGACATAACATACCCTGAGGTATACAGAGCTCGTTAAATATTGCTGTCATATGATCTTGTGTGTTTGTGTGTAACTAGGCAAAAGCTGCCCTTGAACAATGTCACATTTATTACCTCTTATGAACGACTAACCCAGGTAAGTGTGAAGACAACCAGTAATTTCTAATGCCTCGAGCCCTTAAAAAAGGAAGGGGTGCCTTCATGTTGGTGAAAGTCTCTTGATCCAAGAAACTAAAGCTACTCTCCCTTTCCTCGAATTAAATATTATTGCATTCCATTCCCTATATGGTTTTGGTACTAAGTAAATAATAATAATAAAAATAATAATAATGTAAACAATTTATTTTTCAGTCAGACTGTAGAAAGTTATAATATCGTAGCTGGAAAAATTCTCTTCTAATGCATAATTTAGAGAGGAAATTATAGGAACTCTTTGATTCCTCCCGAGCAGTAATAAGTCACAACGGAGATGTATTGAGATACATGTGCAGTACGTACTATGATATTTAATGAGTCGTTTCAGTGACAGGAACTTTATCAAGCCAATGCGGAAGTGAACAGGCGATAAACAGTGGTTGAGAGGCGTAGAATCAATATTTGTGTGATCTCAGTGTCCTCGCAGAGTAGAATCAATTTAGCCTAATCCTGTGAAGTAATAAATCTACCAGTGTTCTGGTCGACATTGTTGGTAACTGTAATTATAGCAGATTCCAGACATCAACATTTATGTAGATCCTCTTCACTGATAAATCGAAGAAAACCATTAGATTCGCCGCATCTGAAGTAGGAGTAAATGTGTAAGATATCGAAAATTTATATGTAATCCCGAGGGGAAGATTTGAAAAATTATATACAACCCTAGGTGGAAGATGTGAAAACTTGAATGTAATCCCAGGTGGAAGATGTGAACAACGAGTGAGCAAGCACTAGTTTGCCTTCAGTGGGAATGACCAGTGCAATACCTGTATCATCCATCATAATGATCATAATCACCTTATGAAGTAGAAAGAGACCAAACTATATATATATATATAGGTATAGGTAGTAGGTTGGTAGACAGCAACCGCCCAGGGAGGTACTACCGTCCTGCCAAGTGAGTGTAAAACGAAAGCCTGTAATTGTTTTACATGATGGTAGGATTGCTGGTGTCCTTTTTTCTGTCTCATGAACATGCAAGATTTCAGGTACGTCTTGCTACTTCTACTTACACTTAGGTCACACTACACATACATGTACAAGCACATATATACACACCCCTCTGGGTTTTCTTCTATTTTCTTTCTAGTTCTTATTCTTGTTTATTTCCTCTTATCTCCATGGGGAAGTGGAACAGAATTCTTCCTCCGTAAGCCATGCGTGTTGTAAGAGGCGACTAAAATGCCGGGAGCAAGGGGCTAGTAACCCCTTCTCCTGTATATATTACTAAATTTAAAAAGAGAAACTTTAGTTTTTTCTTTTGAGCCACCCTGCCTCGGTGGGATACGGCTGGTATGTTGAAAGAAGAAGATATATATATTATATGTATATATGTATGTATATATATATATATATATATATATATATATATATGCGTGTTGTAAAAGTCAACTAAAATGCCAGGAACAATGGGCTAGTAACCCCTTTTCCTGTATAACTACTAAAAAGAAAAAGAAGAAAATATCAAAGTGGGATGTTTGAATGTGCGTGGATGTTGTGCCAATGATAAGAAAGAGTTGATTGTGGATATTATGAATGAGAAGATGCTGGATGTCTTGGCTTTAAGTGAAACAAAACTGAAGGGGGTGAGAGAGATTCAGTGGGGAGAAATAAATGGGATTAGGTGAGGGGGTTTCAGATAGAGTTAGAGCAAAAGAAGGAGTAGCAATGATGTTGAAGTAAAAGTTATGGCAGGAAAATAAGGAATTTAAATGTATAAATTCAAAGATTATGTGGAGTAAAATAAGGGTTGGATGTGAAAAGTGGGTTATAGTAAGCATTTATGCACCTGGAGAAGAGAGAAGTATAGACGAGAGAGACAGATTTTGGGAAATGTTGAGTGAGTGCAAGGGGAGTTTTGAACCAAGTGTGAGAGTACTTGTGTTAGGGGATTTCAATGCTAAAGTGGGTAAAAATGTTGTGGAGTGAGTAGTAGGTAAATTTTGGATGCCAGGGGTAAATGAAACTAGGGAGCCTTTAATTGAGCTATGTGTAGAAAGAGGTTTGGTAATAAGTAATATATATTTTATGAAAAAGAGGATTAGCAAGTATACAAGATATGACATAGCACGTAATGAAAGTAGTTTTTTAGATTATGTATTGGTGGATAAAAGGTTGATGAGTAGGCTTCAGGATGTCCACGTTTATAGAGGGGAAACTGATATATCGGATCATTATTTAGTTGTAGCTACAGTTAGAGTAAGAGGTAGATGGGGCAAAAGGAAAATGGAAACAACAAGTAAAAGAGAGGTGAAAGTGTATAAACTAATGGAGGAGGAAGTAAGGGTGAGATATAAACAACAATTGACAGAAAGGTGGGCTAGTGTAAGTATGAGTAGTGGGAGAGTTGAAGAGGGTTGGAATAGTTTTAAAAATGCAGTATAGAATGTGGGGCAGAAGTTTGTGGCTATAGGAGGGTGGGTGCAGGAGGAAAGAGGAGTGATTGGTAGAATGATAAAGTATAGGGTGTGATAAAAGAGAAAAAGGTAGCTTATAAGAGGTTTTTACAAAGAAGTGTTATATGAAGATAAGAGAATATGGAGAGTAAAACAAAGGTGAAGAGAGTGGTGAGAGAGTGTAAAAGGAGAGCAGATGATAGAGTGGGAGGGGCACTGTCAAGAAATTTTGATGAATACAAGAAATACTTTTGGAGTGAGACAAGCAGTGTAAGAAAGCCTAGGGAACAAATGGTTTTGTAAGTTAAAAACAGAGTAGGGGAGTTAGTAGATAGGGAGCTGGAGGTATTGGGTACATGGCGGGAATATTATGAGGAACTTTTAAATATCGACGAAGAGTGAAAGGCGGTCATTTTATGCACTGGCCAGGGAGGTATACCATCTTTTAGGAGTGAAGAAGAACAGGATGTGAGTGTGGGGGAGGTGCGTGAGGCATTACTTAAAATGAAAGGGGTAAAGCAGCTGGAACTGACGGGATCATGACAGAAATGTTAAAAGCAGGGAAAAGAGGGATATAGTGTTGGAGTGGTTGGTATTTTTGTTTAATAAATGTAAGGAAGAGGGGAAGGTACCTAGGGATTGGCAGAGAGCATGTATAGTTCCTTTATATACAGGGAAGGGGGACAAAAGTGATTGTAAAAATTATAGGGGATAAGTTTACTGAGAATACCAGGAAAACTGTACAGTAGGGTTATTATTGAAAGCATTAGAGGTAAGACAGAGAGTAGGATTTCGGATGAGTAAGGAGGCTTTAGAGTTGGTAGGGGATGTGTAGATCAAGTGTTTACACTGAAGCATGTGTGAACAGTATTGAGATAAAGGTAGGGAAGTTTTCATTGCATTTATGGATTTAGAAAAGGCATTTGATTGAGTGAATAGGGAGCAATGTGCCAGATGTTGCAAGTATATGGAATAGGAAGTAAGTTATTAAATGCCGTAAAGCTTTTTATGAGGATAGTGAGGCTCAGGTTAGGATGTGTAGAAGAGAGGGAGATTACTTCCGGTAAAAGTAGGTCTTAGACAGGGATTTGAAATGTCACCATGGTTGTTTAATATATTTATAGATAGGGTTGTAAAAGAAGTAAATGCTAGGGTGTTGTGGAGAGGGGTGGGATTAAATTATGGGGAATCAAATACAAAATGGGAGTTGACACAGTTACTTTTTGCTGATGATACTGTGCTTATGGTAGACTCTAAAAAGAAGTTGCGAAGGTTAGTGCACGAGTTTGTGAGGATGTGTAAAGGTAAAAAGTTGAAAGTGAATGTAGATTAGAGTAAGGTGATGAGTTAAAGAAAAAATTGATATCACATTGGAGAGAAGGAGTATGGAAGAAATAAGTCTTTCAGGTATTTGGGAGTTGTGTCAGCAGATGGGTTTATGACGAATGAGGCTAACCATAGAATTGATGAGGGAAAAAAGGTGAGTGGTGCATTGAGGTATATGTGGAGTCAAAAAACGTTATCAATGGAGGCAAAGAAGAGAATGTATGAAAGTATAGTGGTAACAACACTCTTATATGGGTGTGAAGCTTGGGTTGTAAATGCTGCAGCGAGGAGACGGTTGGAGGCAATGGAGATGTCCTGTCTAAGGACAATGTGTGGTGTAAATATTATGCAGAGAATTCGAATTGTGGAAATTAGGAGAAGGTGTGGAGTTAATAAAAGTATTAGTCAGAGGGCTGAAGAGGGGGTTGTTGAGGCGGTTTGGTCATTTAGAAAGAATGGATCAAAGTAGAATGACATGGAGAGCGTATAAATCTGTAGGGGAAAGGTGGGGTAGGGGTCGTGTTCGAAAAGGTTGGAGGGAGGGGGTAAAGGAGGTTTTGTGGGCGAGGGGCTTGGACTTCCAGCAAGCGTGCATGAGCGTCTTAGATAGGAGTGAATGGAGACGAATGGTTTTTGGGATCTGACGAGCTGTTGGAGTGTGAGCAGGGTAATATTTAGTGAAGGTATTCAGGGAAACGGGTTATTTTTATATGGACGGATAATGTATTCTGTATGGAGTTTATTACTTCTGGTTACTTTTTATATTGTCTCTTTATAAATGCTTAAAAAACTGTTTTATCTGGGCGCCTCTGCAAAAACAGTGATTATATATCAATGAGGTAAAAGTGTTGAATGATGATGAAAGTATTTTCGTTTTGGGGATTTTCTTTCTTTTTGGGTCACCCTGCCTCGGTGGGAGAAGGCCGACTTATTGAATATATATATATATATATATATATATATATATATATATATATATATATATATATATATATATATATATATATATATATATGTCGTGCCGAATATGTAAAACTGGTCACTTAGCAAAAACTCATTTAAAATTAAGTACTTTCAAAAATTTTCTCATATACGTTTAAATATATATTTTTTTTTATTAATGTTAATGTAAAAAATTTTAATTTTGCACCAAAAGAATCTTAGAAAACTTACCTAAGCTTATTATAACAAGAACAATTTATTTTAGCCTAACCCAACTAAATATATTTTAGATTTGTTTACAGTAATTTAATACTAAACAAACATAGTGAAATATATTTTTTCGTTAGCTTCAGAATGATTTTGGCGAAATTATTGCATACACAAATTTTCACTTGTCCTATATGGCAAGATGAGCGTTGCTATTTAAGCCAAGATCGCAAGTTCTGCCTATTCTGCACGACATTTTATATATATATATATATATATATATATAATATATATATATATATATATATATATATATATATATATATATATATATATATAGTTCCTTGATAATGTGAGTAGTCACGAAAGCGCTTGGAATTTCTCTATTCTTTCAGAGTGGTTGTTTTGCATATATATATATATATATATATATATATATATATATATATATTTGTGTGTGTGTGTGTGTGTGTGTGTGTGTGTGTGTGTGTGTGTGTGTATAGAAGTTGCAGAGGTTGGTGGATGAATTTGGTAGGGTGTGCAAAAGAAGAAAATTAAAAGTGAATACAGGAAAGAGTAAGGTTATGAGGATAACAAAAAGATTAAGTGATGAAAGATTCGATATCAGATTGGAGTTAGAGAGTATGGAGGATGTGAATGCATTCAGATATTTAGGAGTGGACGTGTCAGCGGATGGGTCTATGAAAGATGAGGTGAATCATAGAATTGATGAGGGGAAAAGGGTGAGCGGTGCACTTAGGAGTCTGTGGAGACAAAGAACTTTGTCCTTGGAGGCAAAGAGGGGAATGTATGAGAGTATAGTTTTACCAACGCTCTTATATGGGTGTGAAGCATGGGTGATGAATGTTGCAGCGAGGAGAAGGCTGGAGGCAGTGGAGATGTCATGTCTGAGGGCAATGTGTGGTGTGAATATAATGCAGAGAATTCGTAGTTTGGAAGTTAGGAGGAGGTGCGGGATTACCAAAACTGTTGTCCAGAGGGCTGAGGAAGGGTTGTTGAGGTGGTTCGGACATGTAGAGAGAATGGAGCGTAACAGAATGACTTCAAAAGTGTATCAGTCTGTAGTGGAAGGAAGGCGGGATAGGGGTCGGCCTAGGAAAGGTTGGAGGGAGGGGGTAAAGGAGGTTTCGTGTGCGAGGGACTTGGACCTCCAGCAAGCATGCATGAGCGTATTTGATAGGAGTGAATGGAGACAAATGGTTTTTAATACTTGACGTGCTGTTGGAGTGTGAGCAAAGTAATATTTATGAAGGGATTCAGGGAAACCGGCAGGCCGGACTTGAGTCCTGGAGATGGGAAGTACAGTGCCTTCACTCTGAAGGAGGGGTGCTAATGTTGCAGTTTAAAAACTGTAGTGTAAAACACCCTTCTGGCAAGACAGCGATGGAGTGAATGATGGTGAAAGTTTTTCTTTTTCGGGCCACCCTGCCTTGGTGGGAATCGGCCAGTGTGTTAATAAATATATATATATATATATATATATATATATATATATATATATATATATATATATATATATATATATATATATATATATATATATATATATGCAAACACTCACAGACGGGCGATCTTAACTATGCAGGTGGGGTGGGGTGGAAATTTTTAGCTCAAGTACTTTCACACTTCTCAGTGTGTCATCAGGAGCTGTGCAATGTTGCATGGGAGCAACCGTGGCCGGTGAGACCTACACTATTCTGAGACCTCTCTCCCTGCTTTTGTTGCTCCCTTGCAACATCGCACAGCTCCTGGTGACGTAATGAAAAGTGTGAAAGTACTTTAGCTAAAGATTTCTAACACCCCCCCCCCCCCCCGTGGCTTGTCCTGCATAGTTAAGATCGCCCGTTTGCATATATATATATATATATATATATATATATATATATATATATATATATATATATATATATATATATATATATTTATATATATATATAATTTCTGGAATTAAGTCTAAGTAGGAAATTTAATTAGTACAATATATCTCTTAAAATCCATGAGGACACTTAGGGAAAAATTAAGAGATAATACATTAGTGGCAACTTTGTGCGCCACATTCACAGTGTAAAAGTACTCTAATTTTATTTATTTAACTTTTTTTTTTGCTGCACAAGTTTAAACCTGAATAATGACAAGGATGCAGTTAACTTTTCTTTTTCTCGTGTCCCCAGTGTTGGCAAGTTACCCACACACAGTCCTGGACTCTACGCTCTATTCACATTTTGATTATTTTGTTTTTTCCCACTGTGCTGAACATTGTGTAAAGTAACTCTATATACGTTTCGGTGCTTAGAATATATATTGAACCAAGAGCTATCTTCTGGTACATACATTATTATGGTGAGCAGCAGCCTTAAATGTGATTGTTCCATTGACTGCGCTGTAAGTTTGAACCCAGGGCAGCAAGGTATTTTACGTCTGTTGAAAGTATACGTGTGCTCCCGATATTAGACGATCTTGTAGTGTACTCCACTTAGTCTTCTTCCAGGTTCGACAGTCTGTCACCATACGTTACTTTATAGTGTGGTCTTTCCCTCTGAGCAGTAGGTAATATTTTTGGGAATGATCTTTCAACGTCTCTTGATGTGAGACTATGCAAAGATCAAAGTGGATGCTCTACGGACTCTAGAGTTCTCACACCATACCTAGGAGTAAGATCGACGGATACTGCTCCGCCTGGTAGTCAAACTCCGTCATTTCAGACTGGAGTTCAGCTGCCAGATCTTCTCCTTAACCAACTCTTCCCTGCTGCTCCTGCTTATTACCAAGGGATAAGAAGAGAAGTGGTATAAAATACCATCAAAATGAATGAAGACCCAAATGCAGATTGTGATTCTATCTTGATAATATTTCGCCCACACACACTGAGCTCTATCAAGTCACAAACAAATATACCCGGGGAGAGAACATGTGCATTCATATAATGAGTGTAATGATGTGAAGAGTCAAGCAATATATGTTGAAGCTAACTTTTTGGGTTGAATAATGACAAGTTTGACAAATACAGAGCTGAGAAGAGGTTGGGATTTGAGAGGAACCTGTCTAGCTTGGACTAATCTTCTATAGCATAGCTGAACCTCTTGCCAGAAAACTTTTTCATCGCTCTCGCACATAGCAATATGTCATAATATGGAGGGACCCTGCAATAGGTTTATTGGCTAGACCTGGCAGGCCCTGCAGGCGAGGAAATTACACGGGTTTCTGCAGTAGGTCGGTGTCTGATTCTCCTCCTTCAGCAGCAATCTTTCTTTAAGACCAATTTCTTTTACTGGAGGATCGAGCACACAGGCCTCACTCATAAGCACTTGATAGCAGGTGCTTCACCACCCATTCTGTGTAGCCTGTGATGTGCAGTAACCTGTAGAACACAATTTAGTAGTTTTCTTCATGGCTTCGGCCTTTCTGCTGTCATCATGGATATATAATTAATGTGTTGTTTGTAGGAACCTCGGTGAACTTTTCGTAGAGTCTTTTAATATTAATAATTTAAAGGGATTTTTACGTAAGCAGGTTGTTTTAAGTAGGTACGATAGTAATTAATTGCGTTGTGTTTGATTTATGCTTGTTGTTTTATTGTTATTTTTTGTGTGCTGAATATATTTATATTATTGCCGAAAGTGTTGTACGATGTAGTTCAAGTGCTCTTGAAAAATCTAGACCATCCTCTTCTTCCCCTCGTCACCCTCCGTAATTCCTCTCCCTTTCCATCCTCTCCTCCTCCCTCTTCATCCCCTCCCCCATCTTTCTTTCCACCTCCCTCACCTCCCCCATCCCCCACTATCACTCACCCATCACTCCCGGACACTGACATCCTCCTCCACCCAACAAACACTTCATCGTTTCATTTACTCATCCAGAAATAGTCTAATTTTTGCACAGAACTTTTTTCATTGATATTCTGCCATGTAGAGATTGATGGCAGTCACGCTCGGCTGCTAATGAGTATGAGACCATCAATTCGCTCAGAGCAATTTCCACTTTTGTTTGGCGGGCCTCGATTAGAAATGAATATTTTTTGCTTGGTGAGACGAGAGTTAATTAGGGTGTTAGAAAGGCAAATATATTCCCAGAGTAGCAGTGGGTTAGCTGGCTAATTTAGTCTTGGATCAGAGTTCAGAATAAATCAAATTTCCATGTCAGGTGTATTCCATATATACGCCATGCAGATGTACTCTGAAAATATTACTGAGCGTTCACCATACATTCCCCATCCAGGTGCACTCCACATTTACTCCAGGATATACTCCACATATTCCTACCATATACTACTATGTCCTGTTTCGTTCGAGATATACTCCATCCTGATATTAAGATACATTAAGACAACGTTGTTATGAACGTTGTTAAAACAACGTTAAGACAATGTTGTTAAAACAACGTTTAGACAATGTTGTTAAAACAACGTTTAGACAATGTTGTTAAAACAACGTTTAGACAATGTTGTTAAAACAACGTTTAAAAAATGTTGTTAAACAACGTTAAGACAATATTGTTAAAACAACGTTTTTAAGAAAAAAATATTAAGAAACGTTAAGAAAACGTTTAAGAAATATTTAGACAAGGGAGTTAAGACAACGTTATTAAGGAACGTTGTTAAGACACAGTTTCCTCTGCTCTGATTGCTTTGCCCCAAAAACGTTTCAAAATCATTTCCATTTGATTTCGAATTTTTTTATGCATGATGCAACTTTTAAACTTTCGTGATCAGTTTAATGTCTGTCGTCAGACACTGAAAGTGAATGATGAGTTTCATGAATATCTTAACAACTCATATATGTGAGCGTAATACATGAACGAGGGAAGATAATGACGGTGAATATTTACGAGTAAGTGAGGTAATATACTTCGAATACCAGACTGACAATATATTTCGTAAATCCAACTGTTATACTCGTGTACACAACTGACTGTTTAACTCGTGTACACAACTGTTTACACAGATTGTTTAACACGTGTACACAACGCCACTGTTTAACTAGTATACACAACTCACAATGTATTTCTTATAGACAAAAGGCAGAACACACAAGAAAATGCAATATACAACGTATAGCCAAGATGCAGTATTCACAGTATATGCAAGCTGCAGTATACCTTGAATATCCAAATGAAAGTATTCCTCATATAATATACAGGTAATATTCCCTTAATATCTGTTTGGTAATATACCAGCACATAAAATATTCCACACTGCATCAGACCGAAAGATGGAACCAGCAGCACCACAGTAAGGCACAGCACCAGCAGCACCACAGAAAGGTACATCACCAGCAGCACCACAGGAAGGTACAGCACCAGCAGCACCACAGGAAGGTACATCACCAGCAGCACCACAGGAAGGTACAGCACCAGCAGCACCACAGTAAGGCACAGCACCAGCAGCACCACAGAAAGGTACATCACCAGCAGCACCACAGGAAGGTATAGCAACAGCAGCACCACAGGAAGGTACATCACCAGCAGCACCACAGGAAGGTACATCACCAGCAGCACCACAGGAAGGTACAGCACCAGCAGCACCACAGAGAGGTACATCACCAGCAGCACCACAGGAAGGTACATCACCAGCAGCACCACAGGAAGGTACAGCACCAGCAGCACCACAGAAAGGTACATCACCAGCAGCACCACAGGAAGGTACAGCACCAGCAGCACCACAGGAAAGTACATCACCAGCAGCTCCATAGGAAAGTACAGCAACAAAACCACCAAAGGAAGGTACATCACCACCAGCACCACAGGAAGGTACATCACCACCAGCACCACAGTAAGGTACATCACCACCAGCACCACAGTAAGGTACATCACCACCAGCACCACAGTAAGGTACATCACCACCAGCACCACAGGAAGGTACATCACCAGCAGCACCACAGGAAGGTACAGCACCAGCAGCTCCACAGGAAAGTACAGCACCAGCAGCACCACAGGACGGTATAGCACCAAGAGCACCACAGGAAAATACACCACCAGAAGCACCACAGAAAGGTACAGCACCAACAGCACCACAGGAAGGTACATCACCAGCAGCACCACAGGAAGGTACAGCATCAGCAGCACAACAGAAAAGTACAGCACCAGCAGCACCACAGGAAGGTACAGCACCAGCAGCACCACAAGAAAGTACAGCACCAGAAGCACCACAGGAAGGTACAACACTAGCATCACCACCGGAAGGTACACCACCAGCAGCACCACAGGAAGGTAAAGCACCAGCAGCACCACAGGAAGGTACAGCACCAGCAGCACCACAGGAAGGTACAGCACCAGCAGCACCACAGGAAGGTACAGCACCAGCAGCACCACAGGAAGGTACACCACCAGCAGCACCACAGGAAGGTAAAGCACCAGCAGCACCACAGGAAGGTACAGCACCAGCAGCACCACAGAAAGGTAAAGCATCAGCAGCACAACGGGAAAGTACAGCACCAGCAGCACCAAAGGAAGGTACAGCACCAGCAGCACCACAGGAAGGTACAGCACCAGCAGCACCACAGAAAGGTACATCACCAGCAGCACCACAGGAAGGTACAGCACCAGCAGCACCACAGGAAGGTACAGCACCAGCAACACCACAGGAAGGTACAGCACCAGCAGCACCACAGGAAGGTACATCACCAGCAGCACCACAGGAAAGTACAGCACCAGCAGCACCACAGGAAGGTACAGCACCAGCAACACCACAGGAAGGTACAGCACCAGCAGCACCACAGGAAGGTACAGAACCAGCAGCACCACAGAAAAGTACAGCACCACTAGCACCACAGGAAGGCACAACGCCAGCAGCACCACTGACAAGTACAGCACCAGCACCACCACAGGAAGGTACAGAACCAGCAGCACCACAGAAAGGTACAGCACCACTAGCACCACAGGAAGGTACATCACTAGCAGCACCACAGGAAGGTACAGCACCAGTAGCACCACAGGAAGGTACATCACTAGCAGCACCACAGGAAGGTACAGCGCCAGTAGCACCATAGGAAGGTACAACGCCAGCAGCACCACAGGAAGGTATAGCACCAGCAGCACCACAGGAAGGTATAGCACCAGCAGCACCACAGGAAGGTACATCACTAGCAGCACCACAGAAAGGTACAGCACCAGCAGCACCACAGGAAGGTACATCACTAGCAGCACCACAGGAAGGTATAGCACCAGCAGCACCACAGGAAGGTACATCACTAGCAGCACCACAGGAAGGTACATCACTAGCAGGACCACAGGAAGGTACAACGCCAGTAGCACCAAAGGAAGGTACATCACTAGCAGCACCACAGGAAGGTACAGCACCAGCAGCACCACAGGAAGGTACATCACTAGCAGCACCACAGGAAGGTACAACGCCAGTAGCACCAAAGGAAGGTACATCACTAGCAGCACCACAGAAAGGTACAGCACCAGCAGCACAACAGAAAGATACAGCGCCAGCAGCACCACAGGAAGGTACAGCACCAGCAGCACCACAGGAAGGTACAGCACCAGCAGCACCACAGGAAGGTACAGCACCAGCAGCACCACAGGAAGGTACAGCACCAGCAGCACCACAGGAAGGTACAGCACCAGCAGCACCACAGGAAGGTACAGCACCAGCAGCACCACAGTAAGGTACAGCACCAGCAGCACCACAGGAAGGTACAGCACCAGCAACACCACAGGAAGGTACAGCACCAGCAGCACCACAGGAAGGTACAGCACCAGCAGCACCACAGGAAGGTACAGCACCAGCAGCAAAACAGGAAGGTACAGCACCAGCAGCACCACAGGAAGATACAGCACCAGCAGCACCAAAGGAAGGCACAGCACCAGCAGCACCACAGAAAGGTACAGCACCAGCAGCACCACAGGAAGGTACATCACTAGCAGCACAACAGAAAGATACAGCGCCAGCAGCACCACAGGAAGGTACAGCACCAGCAGCACCACAGGGAGGTACAGCACCAGCAGCACCACAGGAAGGTACAGCACCAGCAGCACCACAGGAAGGCACAGCACCAGCAGCACCACAGAAAGGTACAGCACCAGCAGCACCACAGGAAGGTACAGCACCAGCAGCACAACAGAAAGATACAGCGCCAGCAGCACCACAGGAAGGTACAGCACCAGCAGCACCACAGGGAGGTACAGCACCAGCAGCACCACAGGAAGGTACAGCACCAGCAGCACCACAGGAAGGTACAGCACCAGCAGCACCACAGGAAGGTACAGCACCAGCAGCACCACAGTAAGGTACAGCACCAGCAGCACCACAGTAAGGTACAGCACCAGCAGCACCACAGGAAGGTAAAGCACCAGCAGCACCACAGGAAGGTACAGCACCAGCAGCACCACAGGAAGGTACAGCACCAGCAGCACCACAGGAAGGTATAGCACCAGCAGCACCACAGGAAGGTACAGCACCAGCAGCACCACAGGAAGGTACAGCACCAGCAGCACAACAGGAAGGTACAGCACCAGCAGCACCACAGGAAGTAACAGCACCAGCAGCACCACAGGAAGGTACAGCACCAGCAGCACCACAGGAAGGTACAGCACCAGCAGCACCACAGGAAGGTACAGCACCAGCAGCACCACAGGAAGGTACAGCACCAGCAGCACCACAGGAAGGTATAGCACCAGCAGCACCACAGGAAGGTACAGCACCAGCAGCACCACAGGAAGGTACAGCACCAGCAGCACAACAGGAAGGTACAGCACCAGCAGCACCACAGGAAGTAACAGCACCAGCAGCACCACAGGAAGGTACAGCACCAGCAGCACCACAGGAAGGTACAGCACCAGCAGCACCACAGGAAGGTACAGCACCAGCAGCACCACAGGAAGGTACAGCACCAGCAGCACCACAGGAAGGTACAGCACCAGCAGCACAACAGGAAGGTACAGCACCAGCAGCACCACAGGAAGTAACAGCACCAGCAGCACCACAGGAAGGTACAGCACCAGCAGCACCACAGGAAGGTACAGCACCAGCAGCACCACAGGAAGGTACAGCACCAGCAGCACCACAGGAAGGTACAGCACCAGCAGCACCACAGTAAGGTACAGCACCAGCAGCACCACAGGAAGGTACAGCACCAGCAGCACCACAGGAAGGTACAGCACCAGCAGCACCACAGGAAGGTACAGCACCAGCAGCACCACAGGAAGGTACAGCACCAGCAGCACCACAGTAAGGTACAGCACCAGCAGCACCACAGGAAGGTACAGCACCAGCAGCACCACAGGAAGGTACAGCACCAGCAGCACCACAGGAAGGTACAGCACCAGCAGCACCACAGGAAGGTACAGCACCAGCAGCACCACAGGAAGGTACAGCACCAGCAGCACCACAGGAAGGTACAGGAAGGTACAGCACCAGCAGCACCACAGGAAGGTACAGCACCAGCAGCACCACAGGAAGGTACAGCACCAGCAGCACCACAGGAAGGTACAGCACCAGCAGCACCACAGGAAGGTATAGCACCAGCAGCACCACAGGAAGGTACAGCACCAGCAGCACCACAGGAAGGTACAGCACCAGCAGCACTACCACAAAGAAGGTTCTGATACAGTTATCCTTGACAGGTTGGTCTGGAAACTGCACAATATACAAGGATAAAAGACCAGTTATTACAGTGGATGAGGGATTTTGTTTGAACCAAAACATAAGATGAAAGACCTCGACGAGTAATTGACTTAAAAACTCGTCCCACCATGACCAGTACTTGAGGCGTTTTAAATATATATATATATATATATATATATATATATATATATATATATATATATATATATATATATATATATATATATATATATATATATATATATATGTCGTGCCGAATATGTAAAACTGGTCAATTAGCAAGAATTCATTTAAAATTAAGTCCTTTCTAAAATTTTTTCTTATACGTTTAAAGATATATTTCTTTCATTAATGCTGATGTAAAAATTTATAATTTTGCACCAAAAGAATCTTAGAAAACTTACCTAACCTTATTACAACAAGAGCAATTTATTTTAGCCTAACCCAACTAAACATATTTTAGATTTGTTTACAATAATTTAATACTAAACAAACACAGTGAAATATATTTTTTTCGTTAGGTTCAGAATGATTTTGGCGAAATTATTGCATACATAAATTTTCACTTGTCCTATATGGCAAGATGAGCGTTGCTATTTAAGCCAAGATGGCAAGTTCTGTCTATTCGGCACGACACACACACACACACACACACACACACACACACACAAATATATATATATATATATATATATATATATATATATATATATATATATATATATATATATATATATATATATATATATATATATATATATATATATGTCGTGCCGAATATGTAAAACTGGTCAATTAGCAAGAACTCATTTAAAATTAAGTCCGTTCTAAAAAAAATTCTTATACGGTTGAAGATATATTTTTTTCATTAATGTTAATATAAAAATTTTTAATTTTGCACCAAAAGAATCTTAGAAAACGTGCCTAACCTTATCATAACAAGAACAATTTATTTTAGCTTAACCCAACTAAATACATTTTAGATTTGTTTACAGTAATTTAATACTAAACAAACACAGTGAAATATATTTTTTTCATTAGGTTCAGAATGATTTTGGCGAAATTATTGCATACACAAATTTTCACTTGTCCTATATGGCAAGATGAGCGTTGCTATTTAAGCCAAGATCGCAAGTTCTGCCTATTCGAGACGACATTATATATATATATATATATATATATATATATATATATATATATATATATATATATATATATATATATATATATATATAAGTGAATATAGGAAAGAGTAAGGTGATGAGGATAACAAAAAGATTAGGTAACGAAAGATTGGATATCAAATTGGAAGAAGAGAGTATGGAGGAGGTGAATGTATTCAGATATTTAGGAGTGGACGTATCAGCAGATGGGTCAATGAAGGATGGGGTGAATCATAGAACTGATGAGGGGAAAAGGGTGAGTGGTGAACTTAGGAGTCTGTGGAGACAAAGAACTTTGTCCATGAAAGCAAAGAGGGGAATGTATGAGAGTATAGTTGTACCAACACTCTTGTATGGGTGTGAAACATGGGTTAAGAATGTTGCAACGAAGAGAAGGCTGGAGGCAGTGGAGATGTCATGTCTGAGGGCAATGTGTGGTGTGAATGCAATGCAGAGAATTCGTAGTTTGGAAATTATGAGGTGTGGGATTACCAAAACTATTATCCAGAGGGCTGAGGAGGGGTTGTTGAGGTGGTTCGGACATGTAGAGAGAATGGAACCAAACAGAATGATTTCGAGAGTGTATAAATCTGTAGTGGTAGGAAGGCGGAGTAGGGGTCGGCTTTGGAAGGGTTGGAGGGAGGATGGTAAAGGAGGTTTTGTGTGCGAGGGGCTTGGACCTCCAGAAAGCATGCGTGAGCGTATTTGATAGGAGTGAATGGAGACAAATGGTTTTTAATACTTGACGTGCTGTTGGAGTGTGAGCAAAGCAACATTTATGAAGGGATTCAGGGAAACCGGCAGGTCAGACATGAGTCCTGGAGATGGGATATACAGTGTCTGCACTCTGAAGGAGGGGTGTTGCAGTTCTATATCTGTAGTGTAAAGCTCCCCTCTGGCAAGACAGTGATGGAGTGAATGATGATGAAAGTTTTTCTTTTACGGGAGACATTGCCTTGGTGGGAATCGGATGACTAGGCTTGCCTCAAGTTGCGAGGACATACGATGGTGTGGGTGCGCAGGAGCTAATTTCATTCTACTCCCTGTTTGGTGTACTAGCCTCCATAAGCAGTATATATATTATTGTAAGACTGTATGTTTGTAGGACTGTATGGTCCAGTGGATTACGGCGTCGTGAATTTTCGCTCACCATGAGGCGAGTTAAAACAATACGGGTTCGATCCTCCGGCTTGTCGCGTTGTAGTTATTGAATATATATATATATATATATATATATATATAATATATATATATATATATATATATATATATATATATATATATATATATATATATATTAAAGTTGTATTCAAAAATCTTGATACAGTAAAAAAACTTTTGATAAAGAATTCCCCCCAAAATGCTGATGGATGTGTCTATAAGATTCCTTGTAAAGTTTGCGATAAAGTTTATTACGGTCAAACTGGTAAAAATCTCGAACTAAGATTAAAACAACATAAATATAGCATTAGAACTGGACAAGATTCCAATGCTCTTTTTATTCATGTAAGAGATTTTAACCATCCAATTGATTTTCAAAAAGTTGAGAAAGTAGTATCATGCAAGTCCATGGTCGACAGAAATATAATTGAATCTTGTTTCATAAAAAGCAGTTTTGACAATAATATGAATATTTCCTTCGGTTTATATAAATTAGATCCATTTATAATTAATAGAATTTGGGAAGAATTTAATAATACACTGGACAAATAATAATTTTTAAATTTTCTTGGGTAGAATAGTTTGTGGGTGAGTTGTGCAAAGAACCTATCGAAGTTGGATGGGCGCGCGTCAGGTGTTTAACCGTTGTGGGATCTGATAGTGAGGTGCTGGCCAGGCCCCTTATATAGCTTCCTTGGATGCTTTACTTTCATAGTTCCTTGATAATGTGAGTAGTCACGAAAGCGCTTGGAATTTCTCTATTCTTTCAGAGTGGTTGTTTTGCATATATATATATATATATATATATGTATATATATATATATATATATATATATATATATATATATATATATATATATATATATATATATATATATATATATATATATGCAAAACAACCACTCTGAAAGAATAGAGAAATTCCAAGCGCTTTCGTGACTACTCACATTATCAAGGAACTATGAAAGTAAAGCATCCAAGGAAGATATGGGCCTCAATGGGATACCAGGCTTGTGAGTTTTTCGCAGGCTGTTCATTCTGGCAGGTCTGGGGTTGCTGAGTATGGTGTGCAGAAGTTTCTTCCCTTGTTCTGAGTCCCTCAGAATGCGGCGAGTCCCTTGAAGAAATGTTTTAGTAAGGTTATCCACTTGCTTAGTTGTGAGAGGTGTGTAGGTATCTGGGTCATTAAGTAGACTGATCATTTTGTTCCCGTAATCGTCAGTGTTCATGATAACAACACCATCTGCTTTATCAGCAGTGGTGACCCTGATGGTCGTGTCTTCTGCTAAAGCTTTAAGTGTAGTGATGTAACATCGAGGTGTGACTGGGAAGCTGCGTGTTGAGATGGCCGCTGAGATGATGCCTTGAAGATAGCCTGTTTGGAATTCGGAGCCATTGTGTCTGTAGTTTTTCGGGATGAAATGAAGGTCTTGTTTTGGTTTCGTAATTCCTGTTGCGAATTTGAGGCATAAGCTAAGGGCTTCAGTTTCAGTGGTTGATAGTGGACGAGATGAAAGATTTTGAATAATTTCAGGTCTTCCTAAACTTTTCCAATAACTATTATCGCAGAGAGTTTGTAGTTTTCTAGTAAGTCTGATCTTCTGTTGAACATTCGCTGTGGTAACTCTTCTGCGAATGATTTTGGCGGTGCGTCTGTTCATGTTACCCCGGAGTGCTGTGCCTAGTGTTCTGGCTTGGAGGAAAGCTTCCTTTGTAGCATTGTTTAAATCATCTTCACACTCTTCAAGGTAGGTCCGAGCTGTAGCGGAGAAAGGATGTTTGATGTTGGCAATTTGAGGAGGAGTAGATCTTGGTAAGACAATTTTCTTCGGGACTGCATCCAAGAAATGATCTTGCCAAGATCAACTCCTTCTCAAATTGCCAACATCAAACCTCCTTTTCCCGCTACAGCTCGGACCTACCTTGAAGAGTGTGCAGATGACTTAAATAATGCTACAAAGGAAGCTTTGACTTTTTGACTACCCATGGGTTCGCCACTCAGTGTCGTCCTGGCGAACCTATACATGGAACATCTGGAAGCCGAGCGTTTTTCCACCATTATTCCTTCGTCTACACCTGGCTCCGTTATGTTGACGACATTCTCCTCATAACTCCCAGACTCTTCAACGTTCAAGTTCTCCAAGACAAGCTCAACCAGGTCGAGCCCTCAATCCAATTCACATTTGAAGAAGTCGACAACACACTTCCTTTCCTTGATGTTCTTCTCTGCAAAGCTGACTATGAACTTCGTTTTAAAGTCTATCGAAAACCCACCAACCAAAACGATCTTCTCCACTTATACTCTCATCACGGCACAAAAACTAAACGTGGCGTAGTTATAGGCTTTTACCTACGCGCACTCAGAATCTGCAGCAATGAGTTCCTTAAGGAAGAATCCACTCTAATTGAACAAGTATTTTCCACACTCCACTATCCTCGTCACTTCATCAGAGACTGCAGACGACGGGCATTAAACATCTTCAACACACCCAGAGAAGACACTGCTGAGAAGAGATACATAGTCCTCCCCACCAACTCCATTGCCAAACACGTTTCCAACATCTTTTTCAATACCTCATTCCAAGTATCTACCTCCACAACCATGACATCAAGGACATTACCAGTAATAGACAGGACAAGCTTCCATCCTCTGCAGGGGTATACATAATCCCTTGTAAAGACTGCAGCAAATTATACGTGGGCGAAACATCAAGAGACCTCCAAACCCGTATTTCAGAACACCAATACGCAAGCAGGTCTGACGATCCAAGGAATGCCTGTGTACAACATCGCAATTGACACAACCATTTAATCAACTACAGAAACTCGAGACTTATCGCCAGAGAAGACAACACTCAATACCGAAGAATCCTGGAATCATCGCTTATCTCTACATCTAACAACTTCAACCAAAACAATGGCTTCTATAACATAGCTGAACCACTTGCCAAGAAACTTCTTCATCGCTATCCCACATAACATAGGAATGGAGGAACACTGCAGAAGGTCTACTCACATACTTATCCAATCTCCCTTCCAAGCTACTCAAGATTTTAGACTCTATAACCCCACTCC
>NC_091327.1:11596770-11619270 GCF_038502225.1 Cherax quadricarinatus
TTTTAATGACCACTAAACAGAAAAAACTCAGCAGCTTATCTGCAATTGTTACCATTACTACTACTACTACTACTACTACTACTACTACTACCCACGCGACACAATCTGACTCCTGCCACTATATATACTCGTTTTCTTAGTTTTCTCTGTATTAGAACTGAAGAAGTCACTCTTGGCAAAACGTTTCCTTTATATATGTCCTGAACTGTACATAAGTGTTTTTTCCACTTCTTGTCGGTATCAACATACTATTTCTCAGTTATCTAGGTCCATTTGTAGGCTTTCTTTATATACCTAGATTTGAAATTTCCTTATTTTCACAGATGCGAAAAGAGATACATAATAGTTTGTTTCTTCCATTATGCTGTTCACGTACACCGGAAATGGCACAGCTCCCAAAACTGATCCTTGTGGAACCCCACGTTTCACACCTGCTCATTCTGGCATCTTTCCCTGGAAAATTAGTCTTCATTTTCTTTTTGTTTGGTAAGTCATGAATATGCAGACCTGCTATATATTTCTTCTCCCTTGATCCCCTTCTATTTCCTTGCCACAGAACACAAGAACGTTTTCATGAGACAGAATTAATATGTTTAAAACCATGCTGATTATTGTGAATGTTCCCGGTCCTTCCCAGATGCTCCAAAACTCTTCCATAACCAGGTGCTCCAGTACTCTTCTTCCATAACCAGGTGCTCCAGTACTCTTCTTCCATAACCAGGCGCTCCAGTACTCTTCTTCCATAACCAGGTGCTCCAGTACTCTTCTTCCATAACCAGGTGCTCCAGTACTCTTCCATAACCAGGTGCTCCAGTACTCTTCTTCTATAACCAGGTGCTCCAGTACTATTCTTCCATAACCAGGTGCTCCAGTACTCTTCTTCCATAACCAGGTGCTCCAGTACTCTTCTTCCATAACCAGGTGCTCCAGTACTCTTCTTCCATAACCAGGTGCTCCAGTACTCTTCTTCCATAACCAGGTGCTCCAGTACTCTTCTTCCATAACCAGTTGCTCCAGTACTCTTCTTCCATAACCAGGTGCTCCAGTACTCTTCTTCCATAACCAGGTGCTCCAGTACTCTTCTTCCATAACCAGGTGCTCCAGTACTCTTCTTCCATAACCAGGTGCTCCAGTACTCTTCTTCCATAACCAGGCGCTCCAGTACTCTTCTTCCATAACCAGGTGCTCCAGTACTCTTCTTCCATAACCAGGTGCTCCAGTACTCTTCTTCCATAACCAGGTGCTCCAGTACTCTTCTTCCATAACCAGGTGCTCCAGTACTCTACTTCCATAACCAGGTGCTCCAGTACTCTTCTTCCATAACCAGGTGCTCCAGTACTCTTCTTCCATAACCAGGTGCTCCAGTACTCTTCTTCCATAACCAGGTGCTCCAGTACTCTTCTTCCATAACCAGGTGCTCCAGTACTCTTCTTCCATAACCAGGTGCTCCAGTACTCTTCTTCCATAACCAGGTGCTCCAGTACTCTTCTTCCATAACCAGGCGCTCCAGTACTCTTCTTCCATAACCAGGTGCTCCAGTACTCTTCTTCCATAACCAGGTGCTCCAGTACTCTTCTTCCATAACCAGGTGCTCCAGTACTCTTCTTCCATAACCAGGTGCTCCAGTACTCTTCTTCCATAACCAGGCGCTACTCTTCTTCCATAACCAGGTGCTCCAGTACTCTTCTTCCATAACCAGGTGCTCCAGTACTCTTCTTCCATAACAAGGTGCTCCAGTACTCTTCTTCCATAACCAGGTTCTCCAGTACTCTTCTTCCATAACCAGGTGCTCCAGTACTCTTCTTCCATAACCAGGTGCTCCAGTACTCTTCTTCCATAACCTTAAATACCATGCATGTCGGTTATACTGACCAGCAATTTAACATTACCTGTCTGTCTCCTCTTTTAAATATTGGGACTATGTTTACTGTCTTCCACTCCTCTGACGGAAACCCTGTATCACTAAACTTTTTGAAGATTTTAGCTAATAGTCCACACGGTGCTGCTGTTCCCTCTTCCATAGCCTACTGAGAGAGATCGCCCGATCCTATATACTTCGAGGTATCTAGCTCGCTCAGCACTTTCTTAAATTCTTAAGTTGAGTATATTGTGTCCATGACACGTTGATGTATCCTTTCTCTTTGACTCTCTGGTAATGTCTATATTTCCTGAAGAATTGCATCCTTAAATCTTTTGTTCAGCTCTTCAAAGATTTCCTGATTATTTATTGCGAGCTCTCCTCCTCGTAGATTCTTCATTCTTACAACTTGTTACTGTTTATGAATACTATTACCTATTGTTACCCTGTGTGTGTGTGTGTGTGTGTGTGTGTGTGTGTGTGTGCCTCTTCTCTCCAGGTGCATCGCTAACACATTCAGTTAAAGTCGTTGACGAATGCAGCTCGAGAGAAAAAAAAGTTTTCATTCATTATGTTCTGTGGATCAATTTTGTCCAGTTCCTTCTGTCGTGATTTCTTTCCGGTGTTATTACGTTTCTTTTGTTGGTAGTGGTGAGGTTTGTGTCGACACGCAACCCTGCTCAGCTGGCTGACAGTTAAATCACAGGTGGGCCATAAGTTGGTAACAAGCGGGCCACAGGTAGACAACAGGTGGGCAAACGGTAAGTTACAGGTGGGTGATTAGTGGACGTGTCTTGCTATTTATAAATCAAGGACTAACATTGTTTAAAATATTTTATTCATATTTTTATGTCATATATTTTTTTATTATTAACACATCGGCCGTTTCCCACCAAGGCAGGATGGTTCAAAAAAGAAAAACTTTCACCATCATTCACTCCATCACTGTCTTGCCAGAGGCGCGCTTACCCTACAATTATAAAACTGCAACATTAACATCCCTCCCCTTCATAAACATTACCCTGTTTACACTCCAACAACAAGTCAAGTCCTTAAAACCATTTGCCTCCATTCGCTTTTATCTAACACGCTCTTGCATGCTTGCTGGAAGTCCAAGCCCTTCGTACACAAAACCTACTTTACCCCCTCCCTCCAACCTTTTCTAGGCCGACCTCTACCCCGCCTTCCCTCCACTACAGATTTATACACTCTCGAAGTCATCCTATTTTGTTCCAGCCTCTCTACATGTCCGAACCACTTCAACAACCCCTCCTCAGCCCTCTGGATAATAGTTTTGGTAATCCTGCACCTCCTCTTAATTTCCAAACTACGAATTCTGTGTATTATATTCACCACACATTGCCCTCAGACATGTCATTTCCACTCCCTCCAGCCTTCTCCTTGTTGCAACATTCACCACCCATGCTTCACACCTATATAAGAGCGTTGGTATAACTATACTCTCATACATTCCCTTCTTTGCTTCCATGGACAAAGTTCTTTGTCTCCACAGACTCCTCAGTGCAAGACTCACCTTTTTCCCACTCATCAATTCCATGATTCACCTTATCTTTTCTAGACCCATCTGCTGACACGTCCACTCCTAAATATCTGAATACATTCACTTTCTCCAAACTCTTTCCCTCCAATCTGATATCCAATCTTACATTGCCTAATTATTTTGTTATTCTCATCTCCTTACTCTTTCCTATATTCACTTTCAATTTTCCTCTTTTACATACCCTACCAAACTCATCCACCAACCTCTGCAACTTCTCTTCAGAATCTCCCAAAAGCAAAGTGTCATCAGCAAAGAGCAACAGTGACAATTCGTACTTTTTGTTAGATTCTTTATCTTCTAACCAACAACCTCTTGCCAACACCCAAGCATTCACTTCCGTTACAACCCCATCCATAAATATATTGAACAACCACGGCGACATCACACATCCTTGTCTAAATCCTACTTTTACTGGGAAATAATCTCCATCTCCTACAAAAAAGCATAAGAACATAAGAGAGAAGGGACACTGCAGCAGGCCTACTGGCTCATGCGAGGCATGTGCAATTCCTCCCACCGGATTAAGCCAGTGCCTTAACTTAGTCAGATCAGGTCACATTCACTTAAGGAAGGAGCACGGCATCTGACCTAGTAGCACAAGCTAGTCAGGTCCAACTCACACCCACCCACACCCACTCATGCATTTATCTAACCTATTTTTAAAAGTATACAAAGCCTTAGCTTCTATGACGGTACTCCACTCATCCACAACTCTTACCAAACCAGTGCTTTCCTAAATCCTTCCTGAATCTGAATATTTCCAATTTAAAGCCATTGCTGCGAGTCCTGTCTAGGGTAGATATTTTTAGTACGCTATTTATAGCCCCTTTATATATTCCTGTTTTCCATTTATACTCTTCAATCAATCATATCCCGCCTAATTCTATGCCTTTCGGGAGAGAACAGATTCAGGGCACTCAGTCTATCCTCATAAGGAAAATTTCTGATAAATGGGATCAACTTTGTCATCCTCCTTTGTACGTTTCCAGCGCATTTATATCCATTATGTAATACGGTGACCGGAACTGTGCAGCATAATCTAAATGAAACCTAACCAAAGATAGAGTCGAAGAACAACCTGAGGACTTTTATTATTTATACTTCATGATATGACGCCAAGGATTCTGTTATCTTTTTTTGCGAACACTTGTGCATTGATGTCTTGGTTTCAGATTACTGCTAACCAGAACTTCTAAATCCTTTTGGCAATCTGTAATATTAAGATCTACATAAATAACAAAAAAAAAGACAATACCGTGACTGGAACGATACACAAATAAGCCGCTCCTCTCTTCTCTTCTATGTGCAGGTTATTTGTGTAATATCTACATTATTTAGTTTATATGTGGCATGGTTATTTACCTGTCCAACATTTAGAACATTGCATTTGTCTATATTAAACTGCATCTACCACTTCTCCGACCATTGCATCAGTCTATTCAAATCATCCAGGAGTGCTCTAGTGTCCTCATTATAATGAATTAGACGGCCTATTTTGGTGTCATCAGCAAATTTGCTCATGTCGCTATTTATTCCCTCATCTATGTCGTTTACGTAGAGTGTGAACAACAAAGTGCCCAACACTGACCCCTGTGGAACACCGCATGTGACGTACCGCAAATTCTGATTTCTCTCCATTTATACAAACTCTCTGCTGCCTATTTGTCAACCATGCTTTTACCAAAGAAAACATTTCTTCTCCTATTCCGTGTGCCTTAAGTTTCTTCAATAACCTCTGATGTGGAACTCTATCGAAAGCCTTACTGAAATCCATATACACAATATCATAATCAAATACCTTAGTGAAAAAAATTAGTAAATTCGTAACACAGGAACGTCTCATTGCAAAACCATGCTTAGATTCATTAATCAATTTATGCCTTTCAAGATGGCTACGAATTTCCTCGGCAATTATTGACTCCATAATTTTTCTCACTATGGAGGTAAGGCTTATTGGTCTATAGTTCGAAGCTATGGACCTGTCACCTGCCTTGTAAATAGGTATTACATAGGCCATTTTCCATTTATTAGGCACTGTGCCAGTTTGTAGTGATACATTTAAAAGATTTGCCAAAGGTATGCTAAGTTCGTTTATACATTCCTTTAAAACCCTTGCAAACAGTTCATCAAGGCCTGGGGATTTGTTAGATTTTAATTTCTCTATTTGTCTAAGGACCATGTCACTAGTTACTCTAATCGTGCATAGTTTATTATCCTCATGTTCATAATTTATTATTTCTGGAATTTTGCTAGTATCTTCTTGAGTAAAAACTGAGAGGAAGTAAGTGCTGAAAATTTCACACATTTCCTTACCACAGTCAGCGATCTGATTTGAGTTACTCTTACATAGGGCTATCGTGTCCCTAATCTTACTTCTGTATACCTGAAAGAACGCTTTTGGGTTTGTCTTCGAATCCCTTGTGACTTTAGCCTCATATTCTCTTTTTGCTTTGCTTATTCCTTTTTTATTTCTCTCTTTAATTGAATATACGAATATCTTTACTGCCGCTCCCCCACTTTTGATATGCCTAAAAGTGCCTCTCTCTTTACCAGTGAGATGTTTTAATCTATTGATTATCCATTAGGGATCTTTTTTAAGATCTAATTTCACTACTCGGAGCAAAAGTTGTCTGGGCAGACAGCACTATGCTCTGAAACACGTCATACTGGCAAGCAACACCACCTACTTGACCCATAGTCAGGTCATCCCACTTCAACCCACCCAGGTAATTTCTCAGTCCCATAAAGCCGGCCAAGTCTGGGACAGAAACTTGATTGCAGTTATCAGGGTAATTCCATGATATATTGAAGATAAATGATTTGTGATCACATTCCCCAAGTTCATCATTAGCCTCCAGATTATTATCTAGTGATTCTTTGTTGGCCAGAACCAAGTCAAGCAGATTGTTTCCTCTAGTTGGTTCTGTCACAAACTGTTTTAATAAGCAATCCTGAACCGTATCAGGAAAGTCACTAGACTCAAGGTTTCCTGTCACATTGTTCCATTCAATTTGTTTAAAGTTAAAATCTCCCATTAACACAACATTTTCATACCTAGATGCCTTATGAATTTCGTCCGATAGCAGCTTACTGCACTCTCTGTCAAGGTTTCAGAGCCTATAAATCCCCCCCCCCAAATTAATTTTTCACGACCTTCGAGAAACTGTAGCGAAACAGATCCTGTGTCCGATTTTTCTAATCTTATATCTTGTCTAACACAACAATTTAAATTATCAGTGTGGAATAGTTTATAACCCTGCATGTTGCATTCAGAGGGCATTTCTCTATCTTGCAAGTTGAACCAGGTCTCTGATAGAGCAATAATATCTATATTACCTGCACTTGCAAGTAATCTTAGCTCAACTATCTTATTTCATAGACTCATACTATTTGTATAGTAAACCTTAAGGGAACTAGTCACTCGTTGCCCTCTACAATCTCTTTTTGTTTGTTGAACAGTTGCTTTGCCTTTACTAGCAACTTTATTTTGAATATTGTCTTTTAAGCATAACCCTGGGGTATCCTGGTAATATCTGCAGCTTGACTGTTTCCCATCAATGACCCTCTCATTGGCTTTGGCTAATGCAACCACTCCAGCCCCAGAGAGATGAACCCCATCCCTTGCATACATATCATGTTTGGCATGGAATTTGTCCCAGTTATCAATGAATGGGATTGCAAGTCCCTTGCAGTACCTGTCTAGCCAGGAATTTATATCAATTGCCCTAGACATCCATTCATTGCCCACTCCCTTTCAAGGCAAGATGCTACATATGATTGGGATCCTTCCCTCAGACCTGACTACTTCTATGGCTGACCTGTACTTATCCAGTACCTCCTGTCTCTTGCCCTTCTCGATGTCATTTCCACCAGCACTAAGACAGATAATGGGCTTATTCCCATTAACTGACATTATATTATTCATATTGCTGACTATGTCACCAATACCTGCTCCTGGGAGGCACACCCTCTGACCTTCCTATCTCTGTTACAAAATGTACGGTCCATATATCTTACCTGAGAGTCTCCCACAATCAGAATATTCATACCTCTAACCTCTCTAACTACTGAAGTACACTCATCCTAGGGAACAGAGAATAAATTTCCTACCTTTACATCTTCTCTATTAACCTTCCTTATCTTCTTCCTGAATTGTGAACCACTTGCCACTTAAAGAGGCAGCCAGTCTCCAACTCCCTGCTGGTATCCTTTTTCTCCTTATCATCAACATTTAACAGTTCTTCAAAATATTCCCTAGATCTTCCCAATACCTCTAACTCTCCATTTAGTAACTCTCCTCCCCTATTTTTAACAATCAAATCCATTTGTTCCCTATGCTTCCTCAACTTATTAATCTCACTCCAAAACTTTTTCTTATTTTCAACAAAATTTGTTGATAACTCATCCACTCCCTCATTTGCTCTCTTTTTTACAGTGCATCACCACTCTCTTAACCTCTCTTTTTCTCTCCATATTCTCCTCCCTCCTTGCATCAATTCTACTTTGTAAACACTTCTCATATGCTAACTTTTTTTCTCTTTCTACACTCTTTACATCATTCCACTAATCACTCTTCTTCCCTCCCGCACCCACTTTCCAGTAATCACAGACTTCTCCTGAACACTTTTACACTACATTCTTAAATCCACCCCAAACATCTTCAACCACATGCAGTCAATCAATCAATCAATCAACTTTACTCTCTATAAGGATTACAATGCAGGGTTTACAGATTTTGGATATTGTGTGATTTACATGTTTTAAAATACTAACTGTAGAGGGGGCCACTAGGACACCTAGCATGGCTAGGCATTTCGGGCAGACTTAGATTAATTCTAAACTTTAAATTATTACAGATTATGGTATTAAGGCTAAGTGACTACATTATAGTTTGTAAGTTTAGCAATGTGAATGCTTTTGTTTTGGCACAATACATAGTGTCTATATTGGAGCATCATAGGCAAACTTATGACTAGTGAGGGTTCATTATTTTAAGATTAAGATTCGTGTTTCTGTGTTTATAGTCGATGGGTGAGTGTAAGTGTGAACCACCAGGTGGTTTACATGTAGTTAGTTGACGGGGTGTATCAGGGCGATAAGATGTTTTCTAACTGTAGTTTTCAAAGTGATGAATGTGTCTGCAGTTCTAGAGTTTTCAGGTAGGGTGTTCCAGATTTTAGGCCCTTTGACACACATTGAATTTTTGTAAAGGTTTAGTCGGTCACGGGGAATGTCATAGAGATGTTTGTGTCTGGTGTTATGCCTGTTGGTCCTGTCACAACTATCAAGAAAGCGTTTTAGGTCAAGGTTAATATTGGAATTTAAGGTCCTGTAGATGTAGATTGCACAGTAGTAAGTGTGAATGTTCTGAACAGGGCAAAGTTTAGATCTATGAAGAGTGGGGGGTAAGTGTTGCCAGGGATGGGATTTAGTGATTATTCTTACTGTGGCTTTTTGTTTGATTATTATTGGCTTTAGATGTGTTGCTGCAGTTGATCCCCAAGCACAAATAGCATAGGTGAGGTATGGATAAATGAGTGAATGGTAAAGTGTGAGAAGGGCAGTTTGCGGTACGTAATATCGTATCTAGGCGAGGATCCCCACTGTTTTGGATGCTTTTTTTTTTGTTATGTGTTGGATATGGGTGCTGAAATTTAGGTTGTTGTCGAGGTATAGACCTAGGAATTTGCCCTCATTATGTCTGGCAATTAGAGTGTTGTCGATCGCAACACCTGCTCTGCTACCAAACATAATGTAGTAGGTTTTGTCAGTGTTAAGTGTAAGTTTATTGGCTGTCATCCAGATCAGAATTTTGAGCAGCTCCACGTTGACAATGGTGTTGAGGGTGGCAAGATTAGGGTGGGAGATGACGCAAGTCGTGTTGTCAGCAAAGAGAATGGGCTTCAGGTGTTGGGATATGTTTGGAAGATCATTAATATAAATTAGGAAGAGCAGGGGACCAAGGACACTTCCCTGTGGAGCTCAAGTATCAAGTGGCCGTGTTAATGAGGCTGTGTCTTTAATGGTGACATACTGATACCTATTAGTAAGGTAGGATTTGAAATATGCAAGTGCATGGCCTCTTATACCACAATGGTCAAATTTGTGGAGTAGGATGCCGTGGTCTACTGTGTCAAATGCTTTTCTAAGGTCAATAAAAATTCCTAGCGGATATTCCTTATTTTCCAATGCTGTGTAAAGCAGATCTAGCATTTTTACAATTGCATCATTATTGCTTTTATTTTTCCTGAATCCAAATTGGCAGGGGTTGAGTATGTTTTGTGCCGTTATAAATGAATATATTCTCCTGAGCACGAGTTTCTCGAAGATTTTGGATACCAATGGTAAGTTAGATATTGGCCTATAGTTGTTTACATCTGTAGGGTCACCTCTTTTATGTACTGGTGTAACCCTTGCTGTCTGGAGTAGAGTCGGGAAGGTGATAGTTTCTAGTGACTTGTTAAAAAGTAATGTAATAACATGCGAAATGACATGTGCCACTCGCTTGTACAATAATGGTGGGACGTGAGACAGATTCCCTGAGTTATTTTTGAGTGACTTTGTAATCGTGATGACTTCCATGGGCTCAGTTGGTACAAGATAGAAGGAATTTGGAAAATTCCATCTAGGTAGTCCCCGGCACGGGAGTTGGTACGTGGGATTTTATTGGCGAGATCAGATCCTGTGCTTGAGAAGAAGTCGTTTATCTTGTTAGCTGTATCAGTGGGATGCAGTGGTGTTTCATTAGGTTTAGTTAGGACAATATTCTTGTTTTTTTTCAGTTTGTGGGTCCCCAGAATCTGGGAAAGTGTTTTCCAGGTCTTTTTTATATCTCCTCTTGTGTCAGTGAATCTGCTAGAGTAGTACAGTTGTTTGGCTTTCTTTATTAATTTGGTGAGAACTGATGAATATTGTTTAAGAATATCTTTGTGCATTAAGCCCTGTCTATATTGCTTTTCATATTGGTGTTTCTTATCAATTGATTTCAGAATGCTGCTGGTTAGCCATGGGCAACCAAGCCGTTTATTCGTGATCTGTTTCGTTTTTATAGGACAATGTTTGTTGTATAGTCTAAGTATTTTGTTAAGAAAAATGTCTGTCCAATCATCAATACCATTGGCATTGGAGAATTCTGTAGGCCAGTAAACAGTCTCTAGGTCTGCTATGAAATTCCTTATTGAGGCCTCGTCATGGAGTCTAAATGAAACTTTGTTGTATTCGAGTGGTGGTTTACTAATGTTTGTTAAGAGGAAGGTTGGGTAGTGGTCAGTAGTGCTGTCTGTGATTATCCCTGATTTAAAGGGGGCTAGTATATTGGTCCATATGTGGTCAATTATTATGGTTGCACTTGTCTCAGTCATCCTGGTTGGTTTAGTTATTGTTGGTATGAGAAGTGTGTTGTTAATATTGTTGATGAAATCAGTTACAGGCTGATCATCTGATAGGCCAAGGTTGATATTGAAGTCTCCAGCTAAGAGAAGGTGGTGCTTGTTCATTTGTCTGTTTGTTATTAGTGCCTTTAGATTCTCACTGAAATTTAGGATGTTTGTGTGGGGTATCCGGTAAATGGCATAGATTGTTATAGGCGTCTTAAGGTTTTTTACAGTAAAATTAGCAAAAATGTATTCCCCATATTCATCACTAAAGCAAGTGGTGATAATACAAGATAGTTGGTTAGAGTAATAGACTGCAGTACCACCCCCAACTTGGTATGGTCTGCAGTTGTGGATTGCTGTGTATCCTGGTATTGGGTAGATATCTATTGTGTCCTGCTTAAGCCAGGTCTGAGTAAGAATAATGCAGGAGAAGGGTGTCTTTAGCGACTCAAGGAGTGCCTATACTCTCACTAGCCCATCTATCCTCCAATAGCTGTTTATATCTTATCCTAACTACGTCCTTCTTTAGCTTATAAACCTTCACTTCTCTCTTACCTGCTGCTTCCAGTTTCCTTGTATTCCATCTACTTTTTACTCTCACTTTGGCTACACCTAAAGCGTAATCTGATTTATCTGTGGTCCCTCTATAAACATATACATCTTAAAATATACCTAACAGTCTTTTATATACCAATACGTAGTTCAACATATTACTGTCATTTCACCCTGCATCATATCTTTCATGCTTATCCAATTATTCTTAAAAAATGTATTGCCTGTAACCAAACCCTTTTCTGTACAAAGTTCAGTCGAAGGGCCTACTTTATCATTTACACCTGGCACCCCAAATTTACCTACCACACTCTCTTTAAATGTTTCTCCTACTTTATCATTTAGGTCATTTACCACAATTACTCTCTCACTAGGTTCAAAAGTTCCTACACACTCGCTTAACATCTCCCAAGATGTCTCTCTCTCCTCTACACTCCTCACTTCTACAGGTGCATATACGCTTATTAAGACCCCCTTTTTGCATCCAACCCTTATTTTAATCCACATAATCCTTGAATTTACACATTTATATTCCCTCTTCTCCTTCCATAACTGATCCTTCAACATTATTGCTACCCCTTCCTTAAGTCTAACTCTCTCAGATACTTCTGACTTAATCCCAATTATTTCTCCCCACTGAAGCTCACCTACCCCCTTCAGTTTTGCTTAGCTTAGAGCTAAGACATCCAACTTCTATTCATTCAAAACATTACCAATCATCCCTTTCTTATCATCCACACTACATACACACACATTCGAGCATTCCAGTTTTATAAAGTTGTTCTTCTTCACTTTTTTGGTATGTTCTACAGGAGAAGGGGTTACTAGCCCATTTCTCCCGGCATTTTAGTCGCCTCATACGACACGCAAGGCTTACGGAGGATAGATTCTTTTCCACTTCCCCATGAAGAATAGAGAAAAAGAAAATAAAGAAAAAAAGAAGACAATCTAGATGTGTGTATGTATTTATATACATATGCGCGCCTGTGCAGTGTGACCTAAGTGTATGTTGAAGTAGCAAGATATACCTTGACCCACGGAGAGATGTCCGATCCCACCGCCTTTGAGATATCTGGTTCACTTCGCTCTTCACTTTCTCCTCGGTTGTGTGCATTGTATCCAACACTTGTTAGTGTACCCTACTATCTCGGTTTGCTGGAGTCCTTTCTGTCTCAACCAAAAATTCTTAAATCTCATGTTGAGCTTAGTTCTTGGTAGTTTCTCGTGATCTCTTTCTTTCCTCAGCCTGAGTACCTGGTTCCTGACTGTTGTTTTCCTCTTGATGTAGCTGTACAACAGCTTTGGGCCAGATTTGACACTAGATACTATGTCATTCTCGTATTGCCGCTGGGCCTCCTTTCCTATCCATGCATGTTCTGTTTTTGGCTCTTTGGCTAATTTTCTTATTTTCCTGGGTCTTCTGTCCTCCATATTTTTTTTCATTCTCTAGAACACTTAGTTTTGGCATCTCTTCGCCTTTGGATGAACGAAGGACCCGATCTAGTCTCTCCATTGCTTCTTTTGCTGTTGGGTATGAATCTCTACTCTGCCTCCTTGCATTTTGTGGTCACATATTCCATCATTTCACATACAGTTTTTCCCATCAGTACAGTGTGAAGCCTACTGTACCTCACGCAGGAAAGTCCTCATGTCTGTGGTTCATCGTCTCCTCTCTCTCTTTCTCTGGTAATGTCCTTAACTTGTTGATGCGTTTCTGGTCCCCCATGTGGCTCCAGGTTTTCCCAGTCAGTCTTCTTGTGATTAAAATCCCCTACAACTAGTAACTTTACTTTGCTCACGTGGGCCCTTATTACCACCTCAGTTACTGTGTCAGCCATTGCTCTGTTGCGCTAATCGTACTCTTGTCTTGGCCTACTGCTGTTCTGTGGTGGCTTGTACATCTCTGCAAGCACCACCTTGCGACCCCAATTCTAAAGTATTCCTACTATGTAGTCCCTTGCTTCCCTTCTGTCCTCTTCTCTCTACTCCTCAAAACTCCACTGGTTTTTGATGAGCAGTGCAACTCCTCCTTCCCTCAGGATCTGATATCCAGTTGGAAAGCTCATGACTGTTATCATTCCATTGAGCTTGGTTTATGTGAGTGCTATAATGCTCGAGGATGCTTCCATGATTCTTTCATGCCTCCCTACTCATACTTATTCGTTTTCCCATCTGCATTTGTATACCATACCTTCAGCTTCTTTTCTTTCTGGGAGGGATGATTTGGGTGCTGGAGGAGTAGGAGACCTGGTAGGATACTATTAGAGGCTGCTGTGTTGGTGAGGTTAGTTCTATGGTTGTTTGTGTTTGCTGGTCCTCCCATCTCTGGGTGCCACTGCGTGTTTCTAGCCTTGTCTCTCTTTCTTGCCCCTTGCATCTATGTATCCTCTCAGTTTCTGTTCTGTTTGTTTTGTCGCAGTTGAGGAACACCCGCTTGTATTTCATTGTTTCCTTTAGCCGCGTTTTCTGTTGCAGGATCCTGTTTCACACCGTTTCTGTTCTGAAAACTAATTTGTCTGACCTATTTTTCCCCCCTTGAGTATCCCCAAATTCTCTGAAAATTTATCGCCTCTGGTAAGTCCTCCTCTCCTGTTTGATGGTATTTTCAATCTCTTTTTTCTCTCCCTGTCGTCTTTCATCATATGTCCTCCGCACGGCCTCTACAAAGCCCATGAATAAAAATTTATTTCACTCTCTCCTCTTCCCAGTGATTTTCCCTCTACATCTCTGACTCCGATGCACGAATCACCATTGCTGCTTCCCTTATCATTTCCTGGATCTCTTGGTGGCCTGATAGTCTTTGCAGGGGACCTGTTACCTTCCCTACGTACAGTGTGTATGTGTGTATGTGTGTATGTGTGTATGTGTGTGTGTGTGTGTGTGTGTGTGTGTGTGTGTGTGTGTGTGTGTGTGTGTGTGTGTACTCACCTAATTGTACTCACCTAATTGTGGTTGCAGGGGTCGAGACTCAGCTCCTGGCCCCACCTCTTCACTGATCGCTACTGGGTCCTCTCTCTCTCTGCTTCCTGAGCTTTGTCATACCTCTTCTTAAAAATATGTATGGTTCCTGCCTCCACTACTTCACTTGCTAGGCTATTCCACTTGCTGACAACTCTATGACTGAAGAAATACTTCCTAACGTCCCTGTGACTCGTCTGAGTCTTCAGCTTCCAGTTGTGACCCCTTGTCCCTGTGTCCCCTCTCTGGAACATCCTATCTCTGCCCACCTTGTCTATTCCCCGCAGTATCTTGTATGTCGTTATCATGTCTCCCCTGACCCTTCTGTCCTTCAGTGTCGTCAGTCCGATTTCCCTTAACCTTTCCTCGTACGACATTCCCTTGAGCTCTGGGACTAGCCTTGTTGCAAACCTTTGTACTTTCTCTAACTTCTTGACGTGCTTGACCAGGTGTGGGTTCCAGACTGGTGCTGCATACTCCAGTATGGGCCTAACATACACAGTGTACAGTGTCTTGAACGATTCCTTATTAAGGTATCGGAACGCTATTCTCAGGTTTGCCAGGCGCCCGTATGCTGCAGCAGTTATTTGGTTGATGTGTGCCTCCGGTGATGTGCTCGGTGTTATGGTCACCCCAAGGTCTTTCTCCCTGAGTGAGGTCTGTAGTCTTTGTCCACCTAGCCTATACTCTGTCTGCGGTCTTCTTTGCCCCTCCCCAATCTTCATGACTTTGCATTTGGCTGGATTGAATTCGAGAAGCCAGTTACTGGACCACATGTCCAGCCTGTCCAGGTCTCTTTGCAGTCCTGCCTCATCCTCGTCCGATTTAATTCTTCTCATCAACTTCACATCATCTGCGAACAGGGACACTTCAGAGTCTATTCCTTCCATCATGTCGTTCACATATATCAAAAATAGCACTGGTCCTAGAACTGACCCCTGTGGGACCCCGCTCGTAACAGGCGCCCACTGTGATACCTCTTCACGTACCATGACTCGTTGCTGCCTCCCTGTCAGGTATTCCCTAATCCATTGCAGTGCCCTCCCTTTTACATGCGCCTGGTCCTCCAGCTTCTGCACTAATCTCTTGTGGGGAACTGAGTCAAAGGCCTTCCTGCAGTCTAGGAAAACGCAATCTACCCACCCCTCTCTCTCGTGTCTAACTTCTGTTACCTTGTCATAAAACTCCAGGAGGTTTGTGATACAGGATTTGCCTTCCATGAACCCATGCTGGTTTTCATTTATAATCTTGTTCCTTTCCAGGTGTTCGACCACTCTCCTCCTGATAATCTTCTCCATGACTTTGCACACAATACATGTCAGAGACACAGGTCTGTAGTTTAGTGCCTCGTTTCTGTTTCCTTTCTTAAATATGGGGACTACATTAGCTGTCTTGCATTTCTCAGGTAGTTGCCCAGTTTCAAGGGATGTGTTGAAGATTGTGGTTAGAGGCACGCACAGCATCTCTGCTCCTTCTCTAAGGACCCATGGGGAGATGTTGTCCTGTCCAATCGCCTTTGAGGTGTCAAGGTCGCTTAAGAGCTTCTTCACCTCCTCCTCAGTTGTTCGTATGTCATCCAACACTTGTTGGTATATTCCCTCTTGATGTTCCCTTCTGTGCTGTCTTCCCACAGCCCTTCCTGTCTCTACTGTAAATCTTCCTTAAATCTCCTGTTCAGCTCCTCACATACCTCCTGATCATTTCTTGTGAGTTCTCCACCTTCTGTCCTTAATCTGATCACCTGGTATTTGACTGTTGTCTTCCTCCTGATGTGGCTATACAACAGTTTCGGGTCAGTCTTGATTCTCGATGCTATGTCATTTTCATACTGTCGCTGGGCCTCCCTCCTTACCTGTGCATACTCATTCCTGGCTCTGCGACTGATCTCCCTATTTTCGTGTGTTCTCTGCCTTCTGTACTTTTTCCATTCTCTATTGCACTTTGTTTTTGCCTCCTTACACCGTCGGGTAAACCAGGGGCTCGTTCTGGTCTTCCCGTTGTTAATGTTGCCCTTGGGAATAAACTTTTCCACTGCCTCCTTGCATTTTGTTGTTACATATTCCATCATTTCATTTACTGGCTTTCCTGCCAGTTCTCTGTCCCACTGGACCTCCCACAGGAAGTTCTTCAACCTTATGTAGTCCCCTCTTTTATAGTCAGGCTTTTCCCATTCAACTCCTGTTATTCCCTCGACTTGCAGCTCTACTATGTATTCAAAGCACAGAACCACGTGGTCGCTAGCTCCTAGGGGACTCTCATACTTGATGTCCTCAATGTCTGAGCTGCCCAGGGTGAACACAAGGTCAAATCTTGCTGGTTCATCCTGTTGGTGCATGAGGTTTTCCAGCACCACGTCCAACATCCTGGCTCTCCATGTTTCGAGACCCCCATGTGGCTCCAGGTTTTCCCAGTCGATCTCCCTGTGGTTGAAATCCCCCATAACCAGCAACTTTGCTCTGCTGGAATGAGCTCTTCTTGCCACCTCAGCAAGTGTGTCCACCATTGCTCTGTTGCTCTCTTCATATTCCTCTCTTGGCCTCCTGCAGTTCTGTGGTGGATTATACATCACTGCAATGACCACTTTGTGTTTCCCAGACTGAAGTGTACCTGCTATGTAGTCTCTTTCTCCCGTCTCATCTATGCCTTCCATTTTCTCGAATTTCCACCTGTTTTTTACGAGCAGAGCAACCCCACCTCCCCCCCTGCCCCTTCTATCTTTCCTCATGATCTGGTATCCTGGTCGGAAGATTGCATCTGTTATTGTCTCCGTGAGTTTTGTTTCTGTAACTGCTATGATGTCTGGGGACTTCTCATTGATTCTTTCTTCCCATTCCTCATGTTTATTCGTTAATCCATCTGCATTTGTGTACCAAACCTTCAACTTCTGTTCTAATACTGTAACTGTGGTGCGGGGGGTGGAAACAGAGGGATCGGTGTGTGATGGTTGGTTTGGATTGTTCAGTTGCCTTGGGGGTGTCGTGGCTGGAGTCCTTCTGCAGGTGTTTCTGGGGGGTGTGCTTGTCCTTCCATTTGATCCTGGGTTATTCTGCTCTCCTTTTTCATTTCCTCCCATTTCCCCTTTCGTTTTTGAACTCTCTCTTTCATCGTCTTCCTTTCGTTCTGTGTTCTGTCTCGATCGAAGTACACACTCCGGAACTCCTGCTTGCCTCTCAGCCGTGCTTTCTCCTGCAGGATCATGGTTCGGGTTGATTCTGCCTTGAAAATTACTTTGAGAGGCCGATTCCTTTTCTTTGTGAACCACCCAATTCTCCGAAAATTTGCCACCTGGGTCATGTCCCCCTCGCCTATCACCTTCATGATATCTTCAATCGCTTTTTTCTCCTCCTGCTTTCTTTCATCATAAGTTTCCCCTTTAGCTTCGTCTAGCCCATAGACAAACACGGATCTCCCCCTTTCCACCTCCCACTGTGACTCCCATTGCATCCTCTGATGTGCTTTAGTTTCTTCCCGTGGAGTGTTCCTTCTTTCAGTCCCTTCCCTAGTTATGGCCCCTATGCTTCTTCGTTTGTCCTTCCTGCTCACCTGTTCCTGGCCCCCACAGGTATCTGGTAAGGTCCTTGCACATGTCCTAGTTCCTTCAATGTCTTCCAACCTCTCGTTCTGTCCTAGTGTGCTCCCTGCCTTTGTTTTGGCCCCATGTGGGTTTGACAGGACCTCTGCATACAGTTTAGTTTCCATGCTTCCTTCAAACCTGTTGTCTGTGTTTGATGTAGCCATTGCCGATGCTACTTCTGTAATATCTGTGTGCTGTTTCAGATGTCTCAGCTCCTCTTCTAATCTCTCTATCTTGATTTCTGCTGCTGTGGCCTGTTGCTTCCACCTTCTGCATTCTGTGTGTATGTGCGAGTGTGCGTGCGCATTGAGGCTATATTGTAAGTGTGTATTATGATAGTGTGTGAATATTTTGTGGGTTTTGCGGCTTTAGAGTGTGACTATTTGGTAAGGTTAATGCGTTAGTACAATAATATTTAAAATGATTAAAAGTTAATTAAGTTGACAACCAAATTGCTCTCTGAGGATTATTAAATATGAAGAGTACTTTCTTACTGTAGAAAAATAGACACAAATGCAGTATAATGCGATCCTTTACTGACTCCGTTTCACCCACACAGTGCACTTTATCATGTCACGCTATTTTATACTATTTACGTCCACTTGTAGTTGGTGAGTGTACACAGAGACACATCTCTCAGTGTATGTACGCTGACCTAGATACCTCAAAGGCGACGGGACCGGACATCTCCCTGCGGGTCCTTAGAGAGGGAGCAGAGATGCTGTGTATGCCACTAACCACAATTTTCAATACATACCTTGAAACTGGGCAACTGCCTGAGGCTTGGAAGACGGCAAATGTAGTCTCCATTTTTAAGAAAAGAGACAGAAACGAGGCACTAAACTATAGACCAGTGTCACTCACGTGTATAGTATGCAAAGTCATGGAGAAAATTATCAGGAGGAGAGTGGTGGAGCACCTGGAACGGAGCAAGATTATAAACAACAACCAGCATGGACTCATGGAAGGCAAATCCTGTGTCACAAATCTTCTGGAGTTTTATGATAAAGTAACAGAAGTAAGACACGAGAGGGAGGGGTGGGTTGATTGCATTTTCCTGGACTGCAGGAAGGCCTTCAACACAGTTCCTCGCAAGAGATTAGTGCCGAAGCTAGAGGATCAGACGCGTGTAACAGGAAGGGCACTACAATGGACAAGAGAATACCTGACAGGGAGGCAACAACGAGTCATGGAACATGATGAGGTATCACAGTGGGCACCTGTGACGAACGGGGTCTCACAGGGGTCAGTCCTAGGACCAGTGCTATTTTTGGAATATGTGAATGACATGATGGAAGGGATAGACACAGAAGTGACTCTGTTCGCAGATGATGTGAAGTTAATGAGGAGAATTAAATCAGATGAGGATCAGGCAGGACTACAAAGAAATCTGGACCGGCTGGACACGTGGTCCAGTAACTGGCTTCTCGAATTCAACCCCTCCAAATGCAAAGTCAAGAAGATCGGGGAAGGGCAAAAAAGACAGCAGACAGAGTATTGGCTAGGTGGACAAAGAATGCAAACCTCACTCAAGGAGAAAGATCTTGGGGCGAGCATAATACCGAGCACATCTTCGGAAGCATACAACCAGATAATTGCTGCAGCATATGGGCGCCTGGCAAACCTGAGAATAGCGTTCCAATACCTTAGTAAGGAATAATTCAAGACACTGTATACTGTGTACGTCAGGCCCATACTGGAGTGTGCAGCAGCAGTTTGGAACCCACACATGGTCAAGCACGTCAAAAAATTAGAGAAAGTGCAAAGGTTTGCAACAAGGTTACTTCCGAAGGTAAGGGGTCCCACAGGGGTCAGTCCTAGGACCAGTGCTATTTTTGGAATATGTGAATGACATGATAAGAACATAACATAAGAGAGAAGGAACACTGCAACATGCCTACTGACCCATGCGGAGCAGGTCCAAGTGTCCCCACCCCCGGATTAGCCCAATGACTCACCCAGTCTGGCCACCTCCACTCAAGGAAGTTGCACGGCACCAGACCCAGCAGCACAAGCTAGTCAGGTCCAACTCACACCCACCCACACCCACTCATGTATTTATCTAACCTATTTTTAAAACTACACGTTTTAGCCTGAATAACTGTACTCGGGAGTTTGTTCCACTCATCCACAACTCTATTACCAAACCATTGCTTTCCTATATCCTTCCTGAATCTGAATTTTTCCAACTTGAAACCATTGCTGCGAGTCCTGTCTTGGCTGGAAATTTTCAGCACGCTATTTACATCCCCTTTATTTATACCTGTTTTCATTTATGCACCTCGATCATATCCCCCCTAATTCTAGGCCTTTTGAGAGAGTGCAGATTCAGGGCCCTCAGTCTATCTTCATAGAGAAGATTTTTGATATATTCGATCATCTTTGTCATCCTTCTCTCTACGTTTTAAGAACATAAGAAAGGAGGAGCATTGATATCCATTCTGTAATACAGTGACCAGAACTGAGCAGCATAGTCTAAATGAGGCCTAACCAAGGAAATATAGAGTTGAAGAACAACCTGAGGACTTCTATTATTTATACTTCAAGATATGAAGCCAAGAATTCTGTTAGCTTTATTGCGAACACTAATGCACTGTTGTCTTGGTTTTAGATTACTGCTAACCAGAACTCCTAAATCCTTTTCGCAATCAGTAGTATTAAGATCTAAATTATTTAGTTCATAAGTGGCATGGTTATTTTCCTGTCCAACATTTAGAACTTTGCATTTGTCTATATTAAACTGAATCTGCCACTTCTCCGACCATTGCATCAATCTATTCAAACCATCCTGAAGTGCTCTAATGTTCTCATTAGAATGAAGTGGACGGCATATTTTGGTGTCATCAGCAAATTTGCTCACGTCGCTATTTATTCCCTCATCTATGTCGTTTATGTAAATTGTGAAAAACAATGGGCCCAACACTGAACCCTGAGGAACACCGCTTGTGACGTGCCCCCATTCTGATTTCTTCCCATATATGCAAACTCTCTGCTGCCTATTTGTCTGCCATGCCTCTACCCAGGAAAAAATTTCTCCTCCTGTTCCGTGTGCCTTAAGTTTCCTCAATAGCCACTGATGTGGAACTCTATCGAAAGCCTTACTGAAGTCCATATACACAATATCATATTCATTATCATGAGCTACCTCCTCAAACACTTTAGTGAAAAAAGTTGGTAACTTCGTAAGACAGGAACGCCCCTGTGTAAAACCGTGTTGAGATTCATTAATCAATCTGTGCCTATTAAGATGACTACGAATTTCTTTGGCAATTATTGATTCCATAAATTTTCCCACTGTGGAGGTAAGGCTTATTGATCTATAGTTCGAAGCCAAGGACCTGTCACCTGCCTTGTAAATAGGCATTACATTCGCCATTTTCCACTTATCAGGCACTATGCAAGTTTGTAGTGAAATGTTAAGAAGATTAGCCAAAGGTATGCTAGGTTCCTCTTTACATTCCTTTAGCATCCTTGCAAACAATTCAACAGGGCCTGGGGATTTGTTAGGTTTTAGTTTCTCTATTTGTCTGAGGATAATGTCACTAGTTACCACAATCGTGCATAGTTTATTATCGTCCTGTTCTACATAATCTATTATTTCAGGAATATCGCTAGTATTTTCCTGGGTGAAAACTGAAAGAAAGGTATTGAGAATTTCACACATATCCTTATCACTGTCAGTGATCTGACCTGAGTTACTCTTAAGTGGGCCAATCTTGTCCCTAATCTTATTTCTGTATACCTGAAAGACCCTTTTGAGTTAGTCTTTGAATCCCTTGCGACCTTAGCCTCATAATCCCTTTTTGCTTTTCTTATTACTTTCTTTATTTCTCTCTTTAATTGAACATACTGATTTGTTAATTGCCCATCCCCTCTTTTGATACGCCTATATATGCCTCTATTTTGACCAATGAGATGCTTTAGTCTACTGTTCATCCATTTGGGATAATTTTTGTTAGATCTAATTTCCCTACTCGAAACAAAAGTTGTCTGGCCAGCTAGAACTTTGCTCTGAAAAACGTCATATTGGCAACCAAGATCACCTACCTGACATCCCAATTTAGCCCACCCAGGTAATTTTTCAGTCCCATGAAGTCGGCCAAGCAAAAATCTGGGACAGAGATTTGATTGCAGTTATTTGGGTAATTCCATGATATATTGAAACTAAGTGATTTGTGATCAGTTTCCCCAAGCTCATCATTAACCTCAAGATTATTAACTAGTGACTCTTTGTCGGCAAGAACCAAGTCAAGCAGATTGTTTCCTCTAGTTGGTTCTGTCACAACCTGTTCTAAAAAGCAATCCTGAACCGTATCAAGAAAGTCACTAGACTCAAGATTTCCTGTCATATTGTTCCAATCAATTTGTGGAAGAGACAGACTCAGAAGTGTCCCTGTTCGCAGATGATGTGAAGTTAATGAGGAGAATTAAATCAGATGAGGATCAGGCAGGACTACAAAGAGATCTGGACCGGCTGGACACGTGGTCCAGCAACTGGCTTCTCAAATTCAACTCCGCCAAATGCAAAGTCATGAAGATCGGTGAAGGGCAAAGAAGACCGAAGACAGAGTATAGGCTAGGTGGACAAAGACTGCAAACCCCACTCAAGGAGAAAGATCTT
>NC_091327.1:11624270-11684270 GCF_038502225.1 Cherax quadricarinatus
AACTCAATGTGATATCCCACGACAGAAGTACACACACCCTGCGTGGTGTGCTACAGTATACGTCTGGAAGGAAATCCAGAATCACATGCAACCTCTGCTTTTCCAAACATCATATCTCTTGTACTAGATTAAATACAGCCTCAAAAAATGACCTCGAACTAGCAAGGTTTTTCTGGTTGTGCAATAAAGATGTAGAACTTTCGGCAGGTATCAGAAAGGTGCTAAGGAGAGCAATAAATGATAAAAATAATCAAGAAAACAAAGATGAACTCTTGGATAGTCTACCAAAAATATATAAAACGTGGGAGAGAGAGATAGAAGTGCATCAAAAAATGCAAAATGCCCATACCACAACAGATGACTCGAAACTATCTAGTCACCCACATAATGCTAAACCAGACCCATCCCTCAGTCATAACACTAATACCCACAGTGCTGGTGCTGGCCCAGGCTCAGCCCCCAGTGCTGACTCAGTCTCAGCCCCCAGCCTTATTGCCAGCCCAGACTCTACTAGGGACCCTACCACAGACACCACTAAAACCGTAAATTTACAACCATCACTGCACAAGACCATAGCCCACAGTACAGATATAGGGGAGGAGTCTCTTCCTTCTTCCTCTACTGAGGAAAGTAGATGGAATCCAGGACAGGGTGGCCTTAGCTTGGATACTAAGGATTATAGTGCAGTCCCAGAACCAGCAGAAATTGACAACACACCTCCCAACAATTCTATCGAACCAAAGGTGAAATTGTGCTAATATTATGCTTGGGGCATTTGTAAGCATGGAATATCAGGAAAAAAAATGGGTTATGCAACTTTGAGCATCCAAAAAAAAGTAGCGACCTCCTGTCTAAAGAAGTGTGTCGTTCTTCTTCCTGTACTTTCTTTCACTCAAAAATGTGTCACTCCTCGGTCCTCCAGAAGCAGTGTTACAGCATCAGCTGCCCTGCATACCATCTAAAAGGGACCAGGAGGCACCGACCCCACAAGACAAACAATAGTAGCTACGACAACCCAACTCCAGGTGACTTTTTAGTGGCAGGAAACGAAAAAAGAAAATGGAAGGAAATAACAAAAATAGTCCACAAACTTCGAGCCATGTTGGACTGGATGCACAGCCAGTGGCCATCCATGGCCCTCCAGAACTAAAACTACTGATGCCAATAACAAAATCCCCCCGGCAAACACAGAATACAACCTCGTTCATATTTGCTAATATACAGGGCCTTAAGCCATCCACCAACAACAAAATACTTTTTATCAGTGGACTTCTAGAGGAGTTTAATGCAATGTTTGCAGCCTTCACAGAGATTCACACAAAATATCACTTTGACAGTGAAATATGGATAAGTGGCACCAGTCATTGGATGAGTCCAAAGTCAGCTGTGTGGTAGCACTGGACATTGCAGGTGCTTTCGACCGGGTGTGGCACCAGTGCCTCTTAGCAAAACTTCAAGCACTGGGAATTGCAGGCTCTACGCTGTGTCTCCTCAGTAATTACCTTCATGGTAGATCTCTAAGGGTAGTTCTCAATGGAATGGAATCAGCAAGACATCCTATAGGGGCAAGTGTTCCACAAGGAAGCGTGCTGGGACCATTGTTATTGAATGTCTACTTCAACGACCTTCTTCATTTCATCTCAGAATCCCATGCATGTGCAGACGACTGTACACTGACATTCACTTATTCAAGAGAAGAAATACCAGCTGCTCTAAGCTACATCAATCAACAGCTAAGAGCTATATCAGCTTGGGGAAATAGATGGTAAGTAACATTTGCACCTTAGAAAACGCAAATGATGATGGTCTCTAGGCACAGTGATGGTAATGCTGGTGCAGTAGAAAGGATGAATGAGAGGGTGTTGGCACCTGGAGAAGAAGTTGATATCCTTGGGGTGAAATTTGACTCCAAACTAACCATGAAGAACCATGTTGTAAATCTTGCAAACAAGGCAGCCAGGAAGCTTACAGCACTTCGCCGTATCTCGCATCTGCTTGACAGTAGGGGTTGCAAGATTCTGTATGAGGCACAAGTACGCTCACATCTTGAGTATGCTCCACTTTCTTGGTTTGCCTGCCCCCTTCCCCTCTCATGTGCGACTGCTTGACAGAGTAGAGAACAAAGCAAGACGTCTCATCTCTCGCCTGGACCCATCCTGGATAGATCTGTCATTTCAGCAGAGCCTTCAACACAGGAGTGATGTGGGTGGCCTTACTGTTACGTACAAGGCCAATATTGTCAAAGTACCACACTTAGATCCACTTCGAGGACAGCGTGAAACAAGCTTTTATGCCACAAGACGGGCAGAAAGCAGCAACTTCACTCTGGCTGTACCCTTCTCCAGAACATCACTCCATCTGAGATCATACATACCCAGGATGACTCGAGTATGGAACACATTCGTACAGCATAATGATGTCAACGAGATAAAGTCAGTTGATCAAATGAAAATGCTGGCCCACAGATGGCTCCAACTTAATCCTCTTCCCTACTTGTATGTCTCATAACAATAAAAATGCTTTCAAATGAGCTGATGTAGGTAACAGCTCTTAGCTTGCCAATAAAGTTAGGAATCCTTAACCTGTAAATATCTTGTCAATAAAGCTAGAGATCCTTAACCTAATCTTGTCGAACCCTGTGTAAAAAAAAAAAAAATATGCAAGTGTGAGTGACCGTCTTTTATAACATAAGTGTGAGTGACCGTCTTTTATAACATAAGTGTGAGTGACCGTCTTTTATAACATAAGTGTGAGTGACCGTCTTTTATAACGTGTGTGAAGAAAGTCTGCTATAACATTAGTGTGAGAACATCTGCTATAACATTAGTGTGAGAACATCTGCTATAACATTAGTGTGAGAACATCTGCTATAACATTAGTGTGAGAACATCTGTTTTAACGTATGTTACAATAGATGTTGCTATTGAAAGAATTTATATTAAGAACAATATTAGAACTAATTCCTTGTCAGAATAATGTTATAACTCACACCCTGTGAGAACGTTATAACTCACACCCTGTGAGCACAACGTTATAACTCACACCCTGTGAGAACAATGTTATAACTCACACCCTGTAAGAACAATGTTATAACTCACACCCTGTGAGAACAATGTTAAAGCCCACGCTCTGTGAGAACAGTGATATAACTCACACCCTGTGAGAACAATGTTATAACTCACACCCTGTGAGAACAGCGATATAACTTACACCTTGTGAGAACTACGTTATCATTCACACCCTGTGAGAACAATATTATAACTCACAACCTGTGAGAACAATGCTATAACTCACACCCTGTGAGAGCAATGCTATAACTCACACCCTGTGAGACCAATGTTATAACTCACACCCTGTGATAAGTGTTATAACCCTCACCCTGTGAGAACAATGTCATAACTCACACCCCGTGAGAACAATGTTATAACTCACACCCTGTTAGAACGATGATATAACTCACACAATGTGAGAACAGTGATATAACTCACACCCTGTGAGACCAACGTTATAACTCACACCCTATGAGAATGTTATAACTCACACTCTGTGAGAACTACGTTATAACACACTCCCTGTGAGAACAATGCTATAACTCACACCTTGTGAGACCAATGTTATAACTCACACCCTGTGAGAACAATGTTATAACTCACACCCTGTGAGAACAATGTTATAACACACAATTTGTATATATAAAGTGCTTTGTACACTCACTGGAGCCACAGGTGTGAGTGTCTGTGTATGTGTCAGACTGCTGCTTCCACTCCTTCACTCGTACCTGCAAAGACAGATATGTATGAGATTACATCGTCAACTTAATGATAAACGGGACTCTCTCTCTCTCTCACACACACACACACACACACACACACACACACACACACACACACACACACACACACACACACACACACACACACACACATACGCACACACACAGATGGGACACAATAACAAGGGGTCACAATTGAAAGTTGAAAACTCAGTTGTGTCACAGGGATGTTAGGAAGTATTTCTTCAGTCATAGAGTTGTCAGGAATTGGAACAATCTGGAGAGTGATATAGTGGAGGCAGGATGCATACATAGCTTTAAGAAGAGATACAGTAAAGCTCGTGGAGAGGAGGAGCCAGGAGCTATGAATCGACCCCTGCAGCGACAACTAGGTGAGTACACACACACACACAATGGGGAAGAACAAAGAAAACCGCAGACGAAGTACAGATTACTGGGCAAAAGGCTGCAAAATTCACTCAAGGAAAAGGATCTTGTGGTAAACATCATACGGGCGCCAGGCAAACCTAAGAAAAGCGTGTCGAAATCTAAGTAACAAATCATTCACGATACTGTTAACCGTATACGTCAGGCTCCATATTTTGAGTATACATCACCATATAAAATCCACACATGGCCAAATATGTCAAGAAATTGGAGAATATAAAAAAAATGCAACATAACTAGTCCCGCAATTAAGGGGTATGTCGTACGTGGAGAATTTAAGGGAACTCGACCTGACGACACTGGAAGACAGGAGGGATAAGGGGTATATGATAACGACGTATAAGATACTGAATGAATTGGCAAGGTGGATAGGACCAGAATGTTTCAGAGATGGGACACAGAGATGGGACAAAAATGGAAGTTAAAAACTCAGATGAGTCAAAGGGATGTTAGGAAACTTTTCTTCAGCCTTAGAGATGCAAGGAAGTGGAATAATCTGGAGAGTGAAATAGTGGAGGTAGTATCCATACACAGGTTTAAGAAGAGGTACGATAAGGCTCTTAGAGCAAGGAGAGAGTGGACCCAGTAGCAACTAGCAGAGAGGCGAGGACAGGAGCTGTGACTCTACCTTTCCAACCACAAATAGGTGAGTACATACACACACACACAGTTACTCACAAGAGATTAGTGCAGGAGCTAGAGGATCAGGTACGTATAACAGGAAGAGAACTGCAATGGATCAGAGAATACCTGATAGGGAGGCAACAATGAGTCATGATACGTGATGAGGTATCACAGTGGGCCCCTGTGACGAGCGGGGTCCGGTGCTATTTTTGGAATATGTGAATGACGTGATGGAAGGGATAGACTCAGAAGTGTCCCTGTTCGCAGATGATATGAAGTTAATGAAGAGAATTAAATCAGATGAGGATCAGGCAAGACTACAAAGAGACCTGGACAGGCTAGATGGGTGGTCCAGCAAATGCCTCCTCGATTTTAACACCGCCAAATGCAAATTCATGAAGATCGGGGAAGTACAAAGAAGACCGCAGACAGAGTATAGGCTAGGTAGCCAAAGACTGCAAACCTCACTCAAGGAGAAATATCTTGGGGTGAGTATTGTACCGCTCACGTCTCCGGAAGCGCACATCAACCACATAACTGCTGCAGCATATGGGCGCCTGGCAAACTTGAGAATAGCGTTCCGATACCTCAGTAAGGAATCGTTCAAGACTGCACACCGTGCACGTCAGACCCATACTGGAGTATGCAGCACCAATTTGGAACACACACCTGGTCAAGCTCATCAAGAAATTAGAGAAAGTGCAGAGGTTTGCAACAAGGCTAGTTCCAGAGCTCAGGGAAATGTCCTACGAAAACAGGTTAAGGGAAATCGGCCTGATGACACTGGAGGACAGGAGGATTAGGGGAGATATGATAACGATATGCAAAATACTGCGAGGAGTAGACAAGGTGGACAGAGACAGGATGTTCCAGAGAGGGAACACAGAAACAAGGGGCCACAATTGGAAGTTAAAGACTCAGATGAGTCAAAGTGATGTTAGGAAGTGTTTCTTCAGTCACAGAGTTGTCAGGAAGTGGAACAGTCTGGAGAGTGATGTAGTGGAGACAAGAATCATACATAGTTTTAAGACGAGGTATGATAAGGCTCATGGAGTAGGGAGAGAGAGGACCTAGTAGCGATCAGGAGCTGAGTCTCGACCCCTGCAACCACAAGCAGGTGAGTACAAATTGGTGAGTACACACACACACACACACACACACACACACACACACACACACACACACACACACACACACACACACACACAAATAAAAAAAAATAGTGGGTCAGAGGGGGACTCGAAGGGCGCAGGGATCAGAGGAGAATGGTTCTGGTAGGGAGGAGTGGAGGGAGGAGCAGTGCAAAAGGATGGAACAAGAGTGGGAGAGAAAACTAGGAGAACTTTCTTGCAAAAATGGAGACAGCTTTCTGTGAAATTGGAAAAGAGGTTGGAGGAGAAGAATTGGGAGTCACAAGTCAAAACTGCAGTAGCCAGGATAAGGGGCATAGAAAATGATGTAAACAGGCTAAAGCGAGTTACAGCGGGAAGGAAGGAGATATAACTTACACTAAGGCCATATTAGCCTACCAAGCAGGGCCAAGGAGTGAAGGGAGAGAGCAGCTGGGTGCAGGTGGAGAAGGTGATAGGTCAAATGCAGAGGCACGACCATGCTATCAAGAGCTACTGCAAAAAAAAACAAGGGAGAAAATGGCCATGTGCAGACAGGAATCAGAGTCACAGAGGGAAAGGCAATGGGAGGAGGAAAGGGCAAAGTCAGTGCTTATTCATGGGCTTCAGGAGAGCGACGGAAGGATACACATCATCACAGAAATAGGTAAAGAGGACATGTCCGAGATTGTAAATTTTTTAGAGACTATGAGGTTACTTGAAAGGGAGAAAACGACCGATCAAGCTGATTTTCAGGACAGAAACAGTGCAGAACGGGATCCTCCAAGAGAAACTATGGTTAAAGTACTTGGCAGAATACAAGAGGGTGTTCCTAGACCGAGACAAAATACAAACAGAACGACAGCAGCTGAGGGAGAGGACACAAAACCGAAAGGAGCTAGGAAGAGAGACAAGGACAGAATCAGCAGAGGACAACCAGAGGAGAGTAAGCACACACAGAACCATCCCAAGAACCCCACAATCAATCAGGCTATCCCAACACAGACTACAATCCACACTCCAGCTCCCACCCAACACTCAGCTATAAAATCCCAAAGTACACTACCAGGTCTCCCATCCTCACAGACCCCCTATAACACAGTGTTGGAGAGGAAACTGTAGGTATGGTACACAAATGCTGATGGAATAACAAATAAGTGGGAGGAGTGGCACGAGCCATAGAAGCATCACCGGACATCATAGCTCTCACAGAAACGAAGCTCACAGGTATGATAACAGATGCCATCTTTCCAATGGGATATCAGATCCTGAGGAAAGACAGAGAGAACAGGGTAGGGGTGGAGGAGTGGCACTGCTGATCAAAAACTGATGGAATTTTGATGAGCTGGAGAGAGGAGACAGTGGAAAAGCAAGAGATTACATAGTAGGAATGCTTCAGTCTGGAGGTCGCAAGGTGTTAATTGCACTGATGTATAACCCACCACAGAACAGCAGGAGGCCAAGGCAAGAGTATAATGAGAGTAATAAAGCGATAGTTGACCCACTGGCTGGAGTGGCCAGAAGGGCTCATGCGAGCAGGGCAAAGCTACTGATCATGTGTGATTTCAACCACAAGGAAATTGATTGGGAGAACTTGGAGCCACCTGGGGGCCAAGAAACGTGGAGGGCTAAGACGATGGAGATGGTACTGGAAAACTTCATGTACCAACACATAAGGGACACTACCAGAGAGAGACAAGAGAATGAACCAGCGAGACTGGACCTAGTATTCACCTTGAGTAGTGCAGATATTGAGGACATCACATATGAAAGACTCCTTGGGGCCAGCGATCATGTGGTTTTAAGCTTCGAATACACAGTAGAGTTACAAGTGGAGGGGGAAGCAGGAAGGGTTGGGCAAACGAAGCCAAACTACAAGAAAGGGGACTATGCAGTAATGAGGAACTTCCTGAATGGGGTTCAGTGTGACAGAGAACTGGCAGGGAAGCCAGTAAACGAGATGATGGAATATGTAACAACAATATGAAAGGAAGCTGAGGACAGGTTTGTACCCGACGGTAACAGGAATAATGAAAAAGCCAGGATGAGCCCATGGTTTACCTGAAGGTGCAGGGAGGCAAAAACCAAGTGTCCTAGGGAATGGAAGAACTATGGAGGGCAAAGGACCCAGGAGAATAAGGAGAACAGTCATAGAGCCAGAAATAAATGAATATATACGGGTAAGAAGGGAGGCTCAACGATACTATGAAAGCGACATAGCAGCGAAAGCCAGATCTGACCCGAAGCTGATATACAGCCACATCAGGAAGAAAACAACAGTCAAGGACCAGATAATCAGGCTAAGGGAGGAAGGAGGAGAGACAACAAGAAACGACCACGAAGTATGTGAGGAAATCAGCATGCGATTCAAGGAAGTGTTCACAGAGACAGAAGGGACTCCAGAAAGACGGAGAAGTGGGGTACACCACCAAGTGTTGGAGACAGTACACACAACCGAGAAAGAAGTGAAGAGGCTGCTGAGTGAGCTAGATACCTCAAAGGCGATGGGGCCAGATAACATAAGAACATAAGAAAGAAGGAACACTGCAGCAGGCCTACTGACCAATGTGAAGCAGGTCCATGTTGCCCCTCTAGATTAGCCCAATGACCCACCTAGTCAGGTCACTTCCACTTAAGGAAGAAGCTAGTCAGGTTCAACTCACAGCCACCCACACCCACTCATGTATTTATCTAACCTATTTTTAAAATTACACAACATTTTAACCTCTATAACTGTACTCAAGAGTTTGTTCCACTCATCCACAACTCTATTACCAAACCACTGCTTTCCTATATCCTTGCTGAATCTGAATTTTTCCAACTTGAAACCATTACTGCGAGTCCTGTCTTGGCAGGAAATTTTTAGCATGCTATTTACATCACCTTTATTCCTGTTTTCCATTTACACACGTCGATCATATCCCCCCTAATTCTGCGCCTTTCGAGAGAGTGCTGATTCAGGGCCCTCAGTCTGTCCTCATAGGGAAGTTTTCTGATACATGGGGCAACTTTGTCATCCTCCTCTGTACGTTTTCCAGTGCATTTGTATCCATTCTGAAATATGGTGACCAAAAACCGTTCAGCATAATCTAAATGAGGCCTAACCAAGGATATATAGAGTTGAAGAACAACCTGAAGACTTCTATTATTTATACTTCCAGATATGAAGCCAAGGATTCTGTTAGCTCTATTGTGAACACTAATGCACTGTTGTCTTGGTTTTCGATTATTGCTAATGTGATGGAAAAGTTCAACAGATAGGAGTAGCGAGCGAGTATATGGTGACGATAGTTTGATTGCCGGCTGCTTGTTAAGGTAGGGTCAGTCTAGCTCCCGCTATCCCCCCCTTTTTCTCCACCCCGAAAGGTGATGTGTGGGGCTCCGACCAAACAATAATCACTCGACTCACAGCTCCCAGCACAACTGTAAGTAAAAACCTCTGCTCCTATTCTAGTGGATATATTGGTTGAAAGCTTCACTTTTGACCAATAAATTTTGTCCTTTCAGCCTTGATTTCCATGTTATGCTTTTAGATAATCACCATGTCTTTTAAATATTGTACTTATCATGGAGAGTGATTTCTTAAGCAGTAGGTAACCTTTGTCTCTTTCTAGCTTGGAATGTCAGCTCGGGTCATCTGGCAACTAAAGAAACAGTGTTGAAGGAGACGAACTATTCCTAAGTTCCGAGACATCACCATTTTATCTGCATACCCAAGTGTAGTCAACCCCAGGCAACTACCTCTCATCTTTGCAGTGGTGAAAGACCTGCGTTCCTATCATCTTGACGGACTATTCAAGGCTAGAGACTCTGTGAAGAACTAGTCGTTGGGTTGTCACCCATACCTCTATAATATATCAGTTTAAAGTCCTTGACAAGTCATCAATTACCCCCTCAATCGAATTGGCTAATGCAACCACTCCAGCCCCAGAATTTGCCATGGAATTTGTCCCAGTTATCAATGAATGGGATTACAAGCTCCTTGCAGTACCTGTCTAGCCAGCAATTTATACCAATTGCCCTAGACATCCATTCATTTCCCACTCCCTTTCTAGGCATGCTGCTACATATGACTGAGATCCCTCTATGAATGACCTCTGCTTTTTTTTTATCCAGCAGCTCCTGTCTCCTGCCCTTCCCAATGTCATTACCCCGAGCACTAAGTCAGATAATGGGCTTGTTCCCATTACCTGACATAATATTATCCAACTTGCTGACTATGTCACCAACACCAGCTCCTGGGAGGCACACCCTCTGACCTTTCTATCTCTGTTACAAAAATCATGGTCCATATATCTTACTTGAGAATCTCCCACAATTAGAATATTCTTACCTTGATTAGTAGGGGAATAAATGGTACCTTCAACCTCACTAATCACTGAAGTGCACTCTTCCTGGAAAACAGAGAATCGATTTCCTACCTTTACATCTTCTCTATTAACCCTCCTTTACTTCCTTCTTCCTGAACTGTGAACCACTTCTCACTTAAAGCATCTGCCACTATCACTACTGGTGACCATTTCCTCCTTACCAGCTAAATCCATCTCACACTCCCAAACCCATCTTTGCGAAACTTCACCCTCCCATTTTCCTCCTGAAGAAGTGGAACCTCCTTCAACACTTGAACCTGAGATTCTAAAACACTACTACAAGCCATGGTGCTTGGTAACACCCCATGCTTTCTCCATGGGTACTGAGAGAGGGAGCAGAGGCGCTGTGTGAGTCCCTAACAACACTATTCAACACACCTATCGATACAGGGAGATTTCCTGAGGCATGGAAGACAGCAAATGTAGTGTCAATTTTAAAAAAAAACAGAGACAGACATGAAGCACTAAAATATAGACCAGTAGGCAAAGTCATTAAGATTATCAGGAGAAGAGTGGTGGAACACCTAGAAAGGAATGATCTCATCAACAACAGCCAACATGGTTTCAGGGACGGGAAATACTGTGTCACAAACCTACTGGAGTTCTATGTCAGGGTGACAGCAGTAAGACGAGAGAGAGAGGGGTGGGAAGATTGTATTTTTTGGACTTCAAGAAGGCGTTTGACACAGTTCGACACAAGAGATTAGTGCAAAAACTGGAGGACCAGACAGGGATAACAGGGAAGTCACTGCAATGGATCAGAGAATACTTGTCTGGAAAACAGCAGCGAGTCATGGTACGTGGCGAGGTGTCAGAGCGGGTGCATGTGACGAGTTGGGTTCCACAGGGGTCAGTCCTAGGACCATTGCTGTTTCTGGTATTTGTGAACGACATGACGAAAGGAATAGACTCCGAAGTGTTCCTGTTTGCAGATGACGTGAAGTTGATGAGAAGAATTCATTCGATCGAAGACCAGGCAGAGCTACAAAGGGATCTGGAGAGGCTGCAGACCTTGCCCAGCAATTGGCTCCTGGAGTTCAACCCCACCAAGTGCAAAGTCATGAAGATTGGGGAAGGGCAAAGAAGACCGCAGACGGAGTACAGTTTAGGGGGCGAGTGTAACACCAGGCACATCTCCTGAAGCGCACATCAACCAAATAACTGCTGCAGCATATGGGCGCCTGGCAAACCTCAGAACAGCATTCCGACATCTTAATAAGGAATCGTTCAGGACCCTGTACACCGTGTACGTTACGCCCATAATGGAGTATGCGGCACCAGTTTGGAACCCACACCTAGCCAAGCACGTAAAGAAACTAGAGAAAGTACAAAGGGTTGCAACAAGACTAGTTCCAGAGCTAAGAGGTATGTCCTACGAGAAGAGGTTAAGGGAAAACAATCTGACGACACTGGAGGACAGGAGAGATAGGGGGACATGATAACGACATACAAAATACTGAGAGGAATTGACAAGGTGGACAAAGACAGGATGTCCCAGAGATGAGACACAGCAGCAATTGGACACAGTTGGAAGCTGAAGACACAGATGAATCACAGGGATGTTAGGAAGTATTTCTTCAGCCACAGAGTAGTCAGGAAGTGGAATAGTTTGGGAAGCGATGCAGTGCAGGCAGGATCCATACATAGAGGTATGATAAAGCTCACGGTTCAGGGAGAGTGACCTAGTAGCCACCAGTGAAGAGGCAGGGCCAGGAGCTTGGACTCGACCCCTGCAACCTCAAGTGGGTGAGTACAACTAGGCGAGTACACACACACAAACACACACATACACACAGGAGGCAGGAACCATATATAGCTTTAAGACGAGGTATGACAAAGCTCAGGGAGCAGAGAGAGAGAGAAAGAGAGAGAGAGAGAGGACCTAGTAGCGATCAGTGAAGGGGCGGGGCCAGGAGCTGAGTCTCGACTCCTGCAACCGCAATTAGGTGAGTACAATTTGGTGAGTACACACAATAATGGTACTAACACTAACAGTCTGAATAGTCAGCATTAAGTTCCCTTCAAACTTAATCTGTAAAAGGGTCGAAATACACAAATAGTAATACATAATGTCAATCGAGATTCAGGTGTGTCTAGGATATATAAGATACTCAGACTGACTCGTAGCCAGACAGTGTACAACTGTAACGGAATACACTTCCTAACTAGCCACAACATTACGACGTGGAATAAATCAAGAGAAGAACGTGTGTCACTGGCTGAGGGAAAGTAAGTCTGGGAAGAAGGTTTACAATTCTTTATAAAACATCGGGAATGGTGTCCTGAGAGGCTTATTGTATGTCAGAAACGAATATGATAGCCTATGATGAGTAGTGTCCAAATGGGCAGTAGACACACACTCGGTCCTGAAATTACCAGGAGTAATCTAGAATGATACACCCTAGGGAAGTACCCACTAGACAGTACACAGGCCAAGAAGTGTCAGGAGCTATCTGAACTTAGCAGTATACAGCAGGTACAATGTCAGGAGCTGGCTAAATATAATGGTACACAGCCGGGACAGTGTCAGAAGATGGCTAAATATAACGGTACACAGCCGGGACAGTGTCGGGAGCTAGCTAAATATAATAATACACAGCCGGGACAGTGTCAGGAGCTAGCTAAATATTATAGTACACAACTGGGACAGTATCAGGAGCTAGCTGAATGTAATCGTTCACAGCTGGCGCAGTGTCAGGAGCTAGCTAAATATAATAGTACACAGCCGAGCCAGTGTCAGAAGATAGGTAAATATAATAATACACAGCGGGACAGTGTCAGGAGCTAGCTAATAGACACAGCGGGACAGTGTCAGGAGCTAGCTAAATATAACAGTACACAGCCGAGCCAGTGTCAGGAGCTAGCTAAATATAACAGTACACAGCCGAGCCAGTGTTAGGAGCTAGGTAAATATAATAATACACAGCGGGACAGTGTCGTTAATGAAATATCAATAATCAGCAGAAAGTATACAACCCTGAACGTGCCAGGAAAACAGAAGACATACCAGGAATCCTTAATTAACCCTGGACATTCTCAGAAAGTACGCACAATACAAACCTGACTGATAGTACCAGTAAATATATAAAAAGACTGTCCTAAATACTGTAATAAAGTAAGAAAAACAATCCAGGAACCCACCAGACAATTCCCAGAGATAACGAATACAGAACATTATCATGAATTATTGAAAATGATGTTAGGACTGTTCCAGATAATATATGCGCATAATATATTCAGGGTTTCATTATATCGTCTGCTTATAACAAAACATAGCAGGCTGGATCCTGCAGGCTAGGTGGATAACACATCATAAGAGGTGATTGAACACTTGGGTAAGTACACAGGCGTAAATCTCACAAACCTCACAGATTATTACTCACTACGATTAAGGGAAGAAACTGATTCTCTCGAAACGCGTCGAATTAGGGGGGATATGATCGAGGTGTATAAGTGGAAAACAGAAATAAATAAAGGGGATGTACATAGCGTACTGAAAATTTCAAGCCAAGACAGGACTCACATCTATGGTTTCAAGTTGAAAAAATTCAGATTCAGGAAGGATATAGGAAAGCACTGGTTTGGTAATAGAGCTGTGGATGAGTGGAACAAACTCCCGAGTACAGTTATAGAGGCTAAAACGTTGTTTAGTTTTAAAAATAGGTTAGATAAATACATGGGTGGGTGTGGGTGTGAGATGGACCTGACTAGCTTGTGCTACTAGGTCTGATGCTGTGGTCCTTCCTTAAGTGGAAATGACCTGACTAGGTGGGTCATTGAGCTATTAGTTATGTTCTTATGTTCTGATTCACCCAGAAGCCACCTGGCGGACTTGAGGGCGACGACATCAACTAATGACAATAGAGTGATGATTATGTAACTCATTGATATGACAGGCAATATTATGTCATGAACATCTAATTTAAATTTTGTACAACTTATTTATTATTTAGTCCAGTCTCACATCGGCCGAATACTAGACTAGATAAATGAGTAATAAGTCAAACAGATTAATGGAAGAGAAAGTTTTAGCGACAGTTATGCATGATTTAGTCGCCATGAAAAAGGGTCAAAGATCTAAAGTATTTACAAAAACAGCAACAGAAGGTCCTTGAAGTCCTTTGATGTCGTCGAGCAGACGTCCTGCCTCATGTACCTGGGTCGTGGGTCGCATGCTCTTCTAATTATTATAATTTAACATCGTCTATCTTATATAATGACACATTACATAATATCCCACTATGTTACCATTTTCAGAGTTAAGCTGTAACCTTAAAACAGACCAGATGAGTGAGTTTTATTAAATAATAATAATAATAATAATAATAATAATAATAATAATCAATACTTTGATAATTTGAATAAATATATTTTCCAAGAATGCACACACAAACACACGCACACACACACCGGGCACATCTGAGGTGCACATCAACCAAATAACTGCTGCAGCATACAGGCGCCTGGCAAACCTAAGAACAGCATTTCGACATCTAAAAAAGTAGTCATTCAAGACCCTGTAAACTGTGTACGTTAGGCCCAGACTGGCGTATGCAGCTCCAGTTTAGAACCCTCACCTAGCCAAGCATGTGAGGAAACTAGAGAAAGTGCAAAGGTTTGCAACAAGATTAGTCCCTGAGCTAAGGGGCATGTCCTACGAGGAGAGGCTAAGGGAAATCGACTTGACGACATTGGAAGACAGGAGTGTTAGGGGGGATATGATAACAACATATAAAATACTGAGAGGAATCGACAAGGTGGACAGAGACAGGATGTTCCAGAGATAGAACACAGCAACACGAGGATACAGTTGGAAGTTGAAGACTCAGATGAACCACAGGGATGTTAGGAAGTATTTCTTCAGTCACAGAGTTGTCAAGAAGTGAAGTAGTCTGGGTAGTGATACAGTGGAGGCAGGATCCATTCATAGCTTTAAGAAGAGATATGATAAAGCTCATGGGGCGGGAAGAGTAACCTAGTAGCGGCGGTGGCAGGAGCTGTGACTTGACTCCTGCAACCACAACTAGGCAAGTACAACTTGATGAGTACACACACAAACACACACACAAACACACACACAAACACACACACACACACACACACACACACACACACACACACACACACAAACACACACAACACACACAGCACACACAGCACACACAGCACACACAGCACACACACACACACACACACACACACACACACAGTCACGCAGTCACGCAGACGTGGGGGCACAAGGCTCCGAGAACCTTAGTATTTGTAAGGCGTGCAGTAACTGCTAGCAGTAATCAGTGGCAGTGACAACGTCAGTGAACAATACTACGAGTGATAAGTTATTAGTTAAAAAAAAGTCGAGAGGAAGCCTGAAAACATTAATATTTCAAAGTGCCAAACCGTTAGGGGCCTAGTAGGCACCTGATGCCACACAGATTCAAATGTACAAAGATCAAAGTGAGTGTGGAAGCTGGTGTTCAAGAATTACGAGAGATTGGTTAACAAGTGAAATGTTGGGCACCATATAGTGAGAGTGAAAAAGTTAATAAGCAAAAGGAGAGAGGAAAAATAAAATATATAACAAGAGAAGGTGGCAGGAGTAGGCCTGCTGAAGCAGTGACGTCACAACAGTTGTGTGACATTATACATATAAAGTGTAACACCGAATGTGAAGTGTATTCTATCCTAAGTGAAAAATGAAATCACTTGAGGAATGCAGGATGTATGAGCATATATGGTTATAAACATCACGGGTGAAGGATTTTCCAAATAGTGATAGAAGGCAACTATGTCATCAGCATCTGGCAACCTGTCACCGCACCGCTGCCGGCGCAAGTATTGCTCACCTATTGTGGTTGCATGTTGTCAGGTTCTGGATTCTGGTAATGCATCACTGTTAGATACTGGTCACTCACTCCTGCAAGCTATTACCAGAATTAGAGTAGAAATAGCATAGGTAAGGCGAAGATAGGGTTGACGAGAGCGCAAGAAGTAAAGCGGTCTAGAGGGGTAACATCAGACACTCCTAGAAGCTGAGACAAGCTAAATTTTACAACCTAGTTACTTTCTGTATTTCATAAGTAGAATTGATAAGTGTTAGAATTACTATTGGTAAGTTTTAGTATGAATACTTAGAAGTGGGGGCACACACACACACACACACACACACACACACAGGGATAACAGGGAAGGCACTACAATGGATCAGGGAATACTTGTCAGGAAGACAGCAGCGAGCCATGGTACGTGGCGAGGTGTCAGAGTGGGCACCTGTGACCAGCGGGGTCCCACAGGGGTCAGTCCTAGGACCAGTGCTGTTTCTGGTATTTGTGAACGACATGACGGAAGGAATAGACTTTGAGGTGTCCCTGTTTGCAGATGACATGAAGTTGAAGAGGAGAATTCACTCGATCGAAGACCAGGCAGAACTACAAAGGGATCTGGACAGGCTGCAAACCTGGTCCAGCAATTGGCTCCTGGAGTTCAATCCCACCAAGTGCAAAGTCATGAAGATTGGAGAAGGGCAAAGAAGACCGCAGACGGAGTACAGTCTAGGGGGCCAGAGACTACAAACCTCACTCAAGGAAAAAGATCTTGGGGTGAGTATAACACCAGGCACATCTCCTGAAGCGCACATTAACCAAATAATGGCTGCAGCATATGGGCGCCTAGCAAACCTCAGAACAGCATTCCGATATCTTAATAAGGAATCGTTCAGGACCCTGTACACCGTGTACGTTAGGCCCATATTGGAGTATGCGGCACCAGTTTGGAACCCACACCTAGCAAAGCACGTAAAGAAACTAGAGAAAGTGCAAAGGTTTGCAACAAGACTAGTCCCAGAGCTAAGAGGTATGTCCTACGAGGAGAGGTTAAGGGAAATCAACCTGACGACACTGGAGGACAGGAGAGATAGGGGGGACATGATAACGACATACAAAATACTGAGAAGAATTGACAAGGTGGACAAAGACAGGATGTTCCAGAGATTGGACACAGTAACAAGGGGACACAGTTGGAAGTTGAAGACACAGATGAATCACAGGGATGTTAGGAAGTATTTCTTCAGCCACAGAGTACTCAGGATGTGGAATAGTTTGGGAAGCGATGTAGTGGAGGCAGGATCCATACATAGCTTGAAGCAGAGGTATGATAAAGCTCACGGTTCAGGGAGAGTGACCTAGTGGCGACCAGTGAAGAGGCGGGGCCAGGAGCTCGGACTCGACCCCTGCAACTTCAACTAGGGGAGTACAACTAGGTGAGTACACGCACACACACACACAGGAACAAGCGGTTAAGCACTTGCAAAAGCTGTAGTACGTAGTACACACGTACACACACACACATACAAAGGATTTCACACTTCCTGTAAACTGACCTGATAACCCTCCCTCTAACATTCCACTATCCACTATCCCCCCCTCTCTTTCTCTCTCTCTCTCTCTCTCTCTTTTTACTCAGGGTTTGACAAGGTTTAGGATTCCAAGCTTTATTGACAAGCTATTTACAGGTTAAGGATTCCTAACTTTATTGGCAAGATAAGAGCTGTTACCTACATCAGCTCATTTGAAAGCATTTTTATTGTTATGAGACATACATGTAGGGAACAGGATGAAGTTGGAGCCATTTGTGGGCCAGCATTTTCATGTGATCAACTGACTTTATCTCGTTGACATCATTATGCTGTACGAACGTGTTCCATACTCGAGTCATCCTGGGTATATATGATCTCAGATGGAGTGATGTTCTGGAGAAGGGTACAGCCAGAGTGAAGTTGCTGCTTTCTGCCCGTCTTGTGGCATAAAACTTGTTTCACGTTGTCCTCGAAGTGGATCCAAGTGTGGTACTTTGACAATATTGGCCTTGTACATAACAGTAAGGCCACCCACATCCCTCCTATGTTGAAGGCTCTGCTGAAATGACAGATCTATCCAGGATGGGTCCAGGCGAGAGATGAGACGTCTTGCTTTGTTCTCTACTCTGTCAAGCAGTTGCAGATGAGAGGGGGGGGGGCAGGCAAACCAAGAAAGTGGAGCATACTCAAGATGTGAGCGTACTTGTGCCTCGTACAGAATCTTGCAACCCCTACTGTCAAGCAGATGCGAGATACGGCGAAGTGCTGTAAGCTTCCTGGCTGCCTTGTTTGCAAGATTTACAACATGGTTCTTCATGGTTAGTTTGGAGTCAAATTTCACCCCAAGGATATCAACTTCTTCTCCAGGTGCCAACACCCTCTCATTCATCCTTACTACTGCACTAGCATTACCATCATGGTGCCTAGAGACGATCATCATTTGCATTTTCTAAGGTGCAAATGCTACTTGCCATCTATTTCCCCAAGCTGATATAGCTCTCAGCTGGGGATTGATGTAGCTTAAAGCAGCTGGCATTTCTTCTCTTGGATAAGTGAATGTCAATGTACAGTCGTCTGCATATGCATGTGATTCTGAGATGAGATGAAGAAGGTCGTTGAAGTAGACATTCCATAACAATGGTCCCAGTACGCTTCCTTGTGGAACACTTTTCCCAATAGGATGTCTTGCTGATTCCGTTCCATTGAGAACTACACTTAGAGTTCTACCATGAAGGTAATCACTGAGGAGACATAACGTAGAGCCTGCATTTCCCAGTGCTTGAAGTTTTGCTATGAGGCCCTTGTGCCACACCCGGTCGAAAGCGCCAGCAATGTTCAGTGCTACCACACAGCTGACTTTGGATTCATCCAGTGACTGGTGCCACTTAGTGGAGAGGTTTAACAACAGGTCAGCAGCAGAGTAACCTTTCCTGAAGCCATATTGACGATCACAAAGTAGTGAGTGGTAGTCAAAAAACTCTGTCATTTGTCTTGAGATTATTGTCTCAAGGATCTTACCAGTGATTGACAGGAGTGACACTGGTCTGTAGATGCTGATTTCTATTCTGCTCTTCTTTTTGTGAACAGGGACTATATTTGCCTCTTTCCATAGAGAGGGCCATTTACACTGTACTAAGCAGTGCTGAAAGATGCGAGTTAGAGGTGCTGCTAGCTGGTCTGCACATCTTCTCAGCAATCTTGGGCTCAACTTGTCTGGGCCCACAGCCTTTTCTTGGTCAAGCGATTTAAGAAGGAAATGCACCTCCTCCTGCCTTATTGTTACCACTGACAGTTTTGACACAGTTCTTGCAGCTAGCCAAGGAGGGTCCCTTGCTGGATCAGGAACTTGCATTTTGGTAGCTAAGTGTTCAGCAAAGAGGTCTGCCTTCTCTTGACTACTATCTCTCTACCTCTATCTCTCTCTCTCCCTATCTCTCTCTCTATCTATCTCACCACCTATCTCTCTGCCTATCCCTCTCTCTTCCTATCTCTCTAACTATCTCTCTCTTTACCTATCTCTCTCTCTCTCCCTCTCTCCCCTATACCAGCTCTCCCCTCTCCCCTCTAACATCCCTCTGCTCTAACATCTCTTCCCTCTAACACCTCCCCCCCTCTAACATCTCTCCCCCTCTCATTATCTCTCGCCTCTCCCATTTCCCATCTCTCTCTCTCCCCTCTCTCCTCTCTCTTTCTCCCCCCTTTTCCCTTCTCACTCTCCCCCTCTCTCTTTCCTTCTATCTTCCCTTCTCTCTCTCACTCTTTTTCTCTCTCTCTCTCTCTCTCTCTCTCTCTCTCTCTCTCTCTCTCTCTCTCTCTCTCTCTCTCTCTCTCTCTCTCTCACACACACACACACTCTTTTCTCTTTCAAAAAAAGAAAAAAAGAAAAAAGAAAGGGAAGAAAAGGGAAAAAAAAGAAAAAAAATGGTGGAGAGTGGCAGGAACCAGGGATCAGATGAGAATGGTTCTGGTTGGGAGGAGTGAATGGAGGGGCAGTGGAAAATGATGGAACAAGAGTGGGAGAGAAAATTAGGAGAGCTTTCTGAAAAAATGGAGAAAGAACTTTCTGTGAAATTAGAAAAGAGGTTGGAGAAGGAGAAGAATAATTGGGAGGCACAAGTCGAAACTGCAGTAGCCAGGATAAGGGTCCTAGAAGATGAGGTAAACAGGCTGAAGCAAGTTACAGGGGCACTGACCAGAGAAGACACAGCATATGAAGCTGAGAGGCCGAACAGGAAGGAAGGAGATATGAATTATGCTAAGGTCATATCAGCCTGCCAAGAAGGGCCAAGGAGTGAAAGGGGAGAACAGCTGGGTGCAAATGGAGAGGGTGGTAGGTCAAATGTGGAGGTATAACCATGCTACCAAGAGCCACTGGAAAAAACAAGGGAGAAAATGACCATGTACAGAAAGGAACCAGAGTCACAGAGGGAGAGGCAATGGGAGGAGGAAAGTGCAAAATCAGTGTTTATCCATTGGCTTCAGGAGAGAGAGGAAAGGACACACACTGAAAGACGACAGGCAGAAAGAAAGGAGATTGTGAACACCATCACGGAAATAGGTGAAGAAGTCATGGACGAGATTGTAAATTTTCAGAGAATAGGGGGGTACTTGAAGGGGAGAAAACGATCGATCAAGCTGATTCTCAGGACAGAAACAGTGCAGAACAGGATCCTCCAAGAGAAACCACGGTTGAAATACTTGGAAGAGTACAAGAGGGTGTTTCTAGACAGAGACAGAACACAAACAGAATTACAGCAGCTGAGGGAGAGGACAAAAAAAGTGAAAGGAGCTAGGAAAGGAGACAAGAATGGAACCAGCAGAGGTCAATCAGAGCAGGACAGAGGAGCAAGAGAAAGCACACACACAACTATCCTCAGAACCCCACAACCTATCACACCATCCCAACACAAACTACAATCCATACCCACAGTTTCCACCCAGCACCCAGCTATACAATCCCACAGCATGCTACCATGTCTCCCACCCTCACAGGCCCCCCAAACCACAGTGTTGGAAAGGAAACTGAAGGTATGGTACACAAATGCTGATGGAATAACAAATAAGTGGGAGGAGTGGCACAAAAGAGTCAAAGAGGCATTAACGGACATCATAGCTCTCACAGAAACCAAGCTTACATGTATGATAACAGATGCCATCTTTCCAACGGGATACCAGATCCTGAGGAAAGATTGAGGGAACAGGGGAGGCGGAGGAGTGGCACTGCTGATCAAAAACCGATGGAATTTTGATGAGCTGGAGAGAGGAGACAGCAGAGAAACAAGCGATTACATAGCGGAAACGCTTCACTCTGGAGGTCCCGAGGTGGTAATTGCAGTGATGTATAACCCACCACAGAAAAGCAGGAGGCCAAGGCAAGAGTATGACGAGAGCAATAGAGTGATGGTTGACATACTGGCTGCAGTGGCCAGAAGAGCTCATGCATGCAGGGCAAAGCTCCTGATCATGGGTGACTTTAACCACAAGGAGATCGATTGTGAGAACTTGGAACCACATGGGGGCCAAGATTCATGGAGGGCTAAGATGATGGAGGTGGTACTGGAAAACTTCATGTACAAACACGTAAGGGACACTACAAGAGAGAGAGGAGAGGATGAACCAGCAAGACTGGACTTAGTATTCACCTTGAATAGTGCAGATATTGAGGATATCACATATGAAAGACCCCTTGGGGCCAGCGATCATGTGGTTTTGAGCTTCGAATACACAGTAGAGCTGCAAGTGGAGGGGGAAGCAGGAAGGCCAGGACAAATGAAACCAAACTACAAGAAAGGGGACTACATGGGAATGAGGAACTTCCTAAAAGAGGTTCAGTGGGATAGAGAACTGGCATGGAAGCCAGTTATTGAGATGATGGAATATGTAGCAACAATGTGCAAGGAGGCTGAAGAGAGGTTTGTACCCAAGGGAAACAGGAATAATGAAAAAGCCAGGATGAGCCCATGGTTCACCCAAAGGTGCAAGAAGGCAAAAACCAAGTGTGCTAGGGAATGGAAGAAATATAGAAGGCAAAGGACCCAGGAGAATAAGGAGAGCAGTCGTAGAGCCAGAAACGAATATGCACAGATAAGAAGGGAGGCCCAACGACAATATGAAAACGACATAGCAGCGAAAGCCAAATCTGACCCGAAGCTGTTATACAGCCACATCAGGAGGAAAACAACAGTCAAGGACCAGGTAATCAGGCTAAGGAAGGAAGGAGAAGATACAACAAGAAATGACTGTGAAGTACGTGAGGAACTCAACAAGAGATTCAAAGAAGTGTTCACAGAGGAGACAGAAGGGGCTCCAGAAAGACGGAGAGGTGGGGTACACCACCAGGTGCTGGACACAGTACACACAACCGAGGAAGAAGTGAAGAGGCTTCTGAGTGAGCTAGATACCTCAAAGGCAATGGGGCCAGATAACATCTCTCAATGGGTCCTGAGAGAGGAAGCAGAGGCGCTATGTGCACCCCTAACAAAAATATTCAATACATATATCGAAACAGGGAGATTGCCTGAGGCATGGAAGACAGCAAATTTAGTAACAGTCTTTAAAAAAGGAGACAGACATGAAGGACTAAACTGCAGACCAGTGTCACTGACATGTATAGTATGCAAAGTCATGGAGAAGATTGTCAAGAGAAGAGTGGTGGAACACCTAGAAAGGAATGATCTCATCAACAGCAGCCAACATGGTTTCAGGGACGGGAAATCCTGTGTCACAAACCTACTGGAGTTTTATGACAAGGTGACGGCAGTAAGACAAGAGAGAGAGAGGGGTGGGTGGATTGCATTTTCTTGGACTGCAAGAAGGCGTTTGACACAGTACCACACAAGAGATTAGTGCAAAAACTGGAGGACCAAGCAGGGATAACAGGGAAGGCACTACAATGGATCAGGAATACTTGTCAGGAAGACAGCAGCGAGTAATAGTACGTGGCGAGGTGTCAGAGTGGGCACCTGTGACCAGCGGGGTCCCACAGGGGTCAGTCCTAGGACCAGTGCTGTTTCTGGTATTTGTGAACGACATGACGGAATGAATAAACTCCGAGGTGTCCCTGTTTACAGATGACTTGAAGTTGATGAAAAGAATTCATTCGATCGAAGACCAGGCAGAACTACAAAGGGATCTGGAGAGGCTGCAGACCTGGTCCAGCAATTGGCTCCTGGAGTTCAATCCCACCAAGTGCAACGTCATGAAGATTGGGGAAGGGCAAAGAAGACTGCAGACGGAGTACAGTCTAGGGGGCCAGAGACTACAAACCTCACTCAAGGAAAAAGATCTTGGGGTGAGTATAACACCAGGCACATCTCCTGAAGCGCACATCAACCAAATAACTGCTGCAGCATATGGGCGCCTGGCAAACCTCAGAACAGCATCCCGACATCTTAATAAGGAATCGTTCAGGACCCTGTACACCGTGTACGTTAGGCCCATATTGGAGTATGCGGCACCAGTTTGGAACCCACACCTAGCCAAGAACGTAAAGAAACTAGAGAAAGTGCAAAGGTTTGCAACAAGACTAGTCCCAGAGCTAAGAGGTATGTCCTACGAGGAGAGGTTAAGGGAAATCAACCTGACGACACTGGAGGACAGGAGAGATAGGGGGGACATAATAACGACTTACAAAATACTGAGAGGAATTGACAAGGTGGACAAAGACAGGATGTTCCAGAGATGGGACACAGCAACACGGGGACACAGTTGGAAGCTGAAGACACAGATGAATCACAGAGATGTTAAGAAGTATTTCTTCAGCCACAGAGTAGTCAGGAAGTGGAATAGTTTGGGAAGCGATGTAGTGGAGGCAGGATCCATACATAGCTTTAAGCAGAGGTACGATAAAGCTCATGGTTCAGGGAGAGTGACCTAGTAGCGACCAGTGAAGAGGCGGGGTCAGGAGCTTGGACTCGACCCCTGGAACCTCAACTAGGTGAGAACTAGGTGAGTACACAACACACACTTCAGTCTGGGGTGCACAAGGTAGTCATTGCAGTGATTTATAATCCACTACTGAAGTGCAGGAGGCCAAGAGAGAAATATGAAGAGAGCAACAGAGCAATGGTGGACGCACTGGCTGAGGTGGCATGAAGAGCTCACTCGAGCAGAGCAAATTTACTGATTATGGGCGATTTCAACCACAGGGAGATCGATTGGGGGAACCTGGAGTCACATGGGGGTCCCGAAACATGGAGAGCCAAGATGATGGATGTGGTACTGGAAAACCTTATGCACCCACATGTTGAGGACACTACCAGAGAGAGAGGGGAGGATGAACCAGCAAGACTGGACCTTGTGGAATGACATGGATGGTCATAGAGCGAAATGAGATTGAAATTTACTTCAATGGGGTCTACGAGGAACCTGTAAGTGAACCTGATTAAGCCAAGTCAAGATGCGGGACCAGGAGCTGAGACATTCTACAACCTTCCGTCACAATCACAACTCGATGAATACAGCTGGACGATCAGGAGGTCTCTATATGGAAAAAGAAATTATGTACGGATCAGGACCTTTATTATAGGAAACTTTTCTCCACCAGTGGCTTCTTCAGTCCTTATACAGAGATGTGTTCATGTAGGTGTCCTACATCTTGGCTCTGGTCTTCTCAGTGTGGTGACCCGGCACTGGCTTCCGAAGGAGTGTCGGAGTTTGAACACGGGATGTACCGTTACAGTCCTATGGTAGGGGCACGGAGAGCATTTGTATCAAGTGGAATACCGTTTACAGACCCATCATGGCAGGGGAAGCCCTTTAACAAGGGCATGGTGAATCTTCTTCAGCAAAATGACGTAGCAGTTAGCTACAATCTTCGTAGACGCCCAGTAGCTGGAGTACAGCAGCAGCAGCAGCAGCAGCAACAGTAGCAGTAGTAGTAGTAGTAGTAGTAGTAGTAGTAGCAGCAGTAGCAGCAGCAGTACAACTGGGAAGAGATTGGTTGAGTTTGAGAAGGACATGTATGTCAACATATTACAGTACTCTCTAAAATGGGAAATATCTTGTTGATCAGCAGTTTGGGTATAGTGTAGTACATTTTTGAAGAGTGGTAGTACTGACTGCAATTAGGGCAGCCTTTATTCACTTCCGTCATCGTAAATCTTCCTTAACGACTAATATAGCCTCACTGAACTTCATGACGTGTCCAACATCGTCTCTGTGTTGGACATACGCGTTTTTACGGTTATTACGTTTCCAGGCTTTCTTGTTCTCCCGGATCCTAATATTCTGAGATTTTGCTGTTTCCCCAACATGTATTTTGTCACACACTCAGTACATTGTATTGTGCATGTTCCTGCGTTAGTGCCAGAGTCATCCATGGGTGTCTGCACTAGGTTTTAACAGTAGTTGAAGAGCTGGTGGACATTTTAACACGTTTTCCGTCAAGTATTTTAGAAACATTAGTTGTAACGTCACTGACTGGTAGAACGATGTAACTGGAAGGCTTATCTTCAACTGGATCCGTGTCAGTTAGTGAAGAGTGTGCATAACATGTTTCCTGAAACCACGTGTGAAGTGTAAATGGGAGTTAATGAATGTGTGATGATGTATGTGCATTCTTCTTCGAGAAACTGCGGACTGGAAATTCTGTAAACTCTCAAAAGTAAGCCCATAACTTCCCCTCTTTTAGTTCTGGTGTCATTGTGAGAGAAGCAGTGTAAATCGTTCTTGTAGGTTGGTTTGCGGAAGATTTTAATCAAAAGAAAATCTATATTCACCTGTGAAAACGAGCACGTTGAGAAAAGGTAATTGGTTGTCCTCCTCTGGTGTAAATATAATTGTAGGTTCCGGAGTGTTGATGGTATTGAGGATGTCAAGCACTTCTAGACTTTTGGGTACAGTAACTAAAATATCTGTGTATTGAATCTATGTAACTGATCTAGGAATGATATTTAAGATCCGTCTGGATTCTAGGCTCTCCCTATGTAAACTGGACAGAACTGCACTAAAGGGTGAGCCCATAGCTAGCTCAAGCAGAGTTTCCAGTCATCAGTTCCTCGAAGAATGCACATACATCATCACAGATTCATTCAACTCGCTACACTCCCATTTACACTTCACACGTGATTGCAGGAAACGTGTTATACAAATTCTTAGCAAAACTGACACTAATCCAGCTGAAGGTAAGCCTCCCATTTACATCGTTCAACCAGTCAGTGACGTTCCAACTAATGTTTCTAAAATACTTGACAGAAAACTTGTTAAAATATCCACCAGCTATTTAACTACTGTTACAAACAGTGTAGAAACCCATTAACGACTCTGGCACTAGCACGGGAGTTTACACAATAACATGTGGGGAATGTGACAAGACATATGTCGGGAAACAGAAAAATGTCTGGATATTAAGATCCGGAATCACAAGAACGCCTGCAACCGCGATGTCCGTAAAACCGCGTGAGCCCAACACAGAGACGGTGTTTGACATCTTGTGAAGTTCAATGAGGCTAGATTAGTCGTTAAGGAAGATTTACGATGAGGAAAGTGCATAAAGGCTGCCCTAATTGCAGTCACACAGTTCTTAAATCCGTAAGTTACACTATATCTAAATTGCTAATAAACAAGATATTACCCATATAGGAGACCACTGTAACATCCCATCTCATCCCATCCCATCTCATCCCATCTCATCAGAGTCGTACAACTATCATTGTAACCACTGCTACTGCTGCTATCTTCTCGTATCTTACCACCTGACTCCTGCCACTATATACACTCGTTCTTGGAAATCTCTGTATTAGGACTGAAGAAGCCACTAGTGGCGAAACGTTTCCTCTAATAAATGTCCTGAACTGTACATAAATTTCTTTTTCTACATCTTGTCGGTATCACCACATCACTTTTCAATAGGATTCTTAGTTCGGTGGTAACAACAGCAGAGGAACAGTCGAAAGAAACTGGATTCTATCAGCGGACAGGACCTGACGTATAAGCAAGTTTTCATGAATCTGCTGCTGTGTGCACATAGCAGTAAATAGATACATGGGTGTTGATAGACTTATGCAGGTCCCTTCCTCGTTAAGAACGAAAAATAATAATTATATTAATCGTACTAAAGGCGAAATTCCACGAGTTTTCTCATGCTTCGATCCAAGCATCTTCATTTTAATCTCTCTTTCACACTCTCCTTCCACCCTCTCTTGTCTCTCTCTTCTCGCCTTACCTCCCTCCTCCCCACTATTCATATTTAATATCTCGCCTTACAATACACTTACAATAACACTGGCTGTGTAAAACTCTCTTTTCTTAAAAAAAAGGCTGCTACTCCTCTTTCTGTCTGCCTGTCTGTCTGTCTCTCTCTCTCTCTCTCTCTCTCTCTCTCTCTCTCTCTCTCTCTCTCTCTCTCTCTCTCTCTCGCTCGCTCGCTCGCTCACGCTCTTTCCACCTAATACCTTATGATGAAATTATTACCGGTGAATAATTCCTACGGATTTCGGAATTAGTGCATAGTAAATCAACAGAATAACTCGTGTTAAGACATTTCAGCGTTGTATATATTTATAAATATGTCGTGCCGAATAGGTAAAACTGGTCAATTAGCAAGAACTCATTTAAAATTAAGTCTATCTAAAATTTTCTCTTATGCGTTTAAAGATATATATATTTCTTTTCATTTTTGTTATAAAAATTAATGATTTTGTACCAAAAAGAACCTTAGGAAAATTACCTAACCTTATTATAACAACCGCAATTTAATTTAGCCTAATCCAACTAAATATATTTTACATAAGTTTATGATAATTTAATAATAAACAAACACAATGAAATATTTTTCTCGTTAGGTTCAGAATGATTTTTCCAAAATTATTGCATACACAAATTTTTGCTTGCCCTATTCGGCAAGAAGTGCGTTGTTATTTAAAGCCAAAATCGCAAGTTTTACTTATTCTGCACGACACACACACACACACACACACACACACACGCACACACGCACACACGCACACACGCACACACGCACACACACACACACACACACACACACACACACACACACACACACACACACACACACACACACACACACACACATACTCACATTATTAAGGAATTTTAAAAATAAAATGTTTAATGTTGGCCAGTACACGACCTGGAACGGGTCTTAATCATAAGATGGCCCGCCAGTGGTGCAGCATGTAAGCCGTAGGCAGGGTTGTAGCAGGGGTCCGTGGCCACACCTGCACTAACATGCTCACTTCATGTCAAGTGGTGTACCGCTTACAGCTCTATGGCAGGGACAACCCTATGACAAGGGCACGGTGATTTAACTCCAATTGAGCCATTGCTGGTGCTTAGGCCAGAGTCCGAGTGTCAGAACGACTCAGGAGATTCTTTGGAGGTGTGTTGAGCACCTAACGTCACTTGTCGTGGAAAACATTTAATAAAAATAAAAGATTTGCAAAAGGCATATAAAGGTGAGATTACACTTTATGATGATGCGCGTGAGGTGGACGTGGACTAGTATACCAAACAGGGATGAGATTGAAATTAGCTTGAAAGCTCTCACACCTCCGTATGTCCTCGGACCAAGAGTAACACACCTAGCTTGGCTGGGTGTTTGGTTCTTGTTGGATTGGGTGGTCCTGTGGGTTAAGGCGTCATGTGGTTCTCGCTCACAATGGCGAGCTAGTACAACATTGGCTCAAATCCTTGGCTAGCTCAGTATTGTTTTATATATATATATATATATATATATATATATATATATATATATATATATATATATATATATATATATATATATATATATATATATTATATATTTCCAGTGCGTTAGTCAAGAAAATTGTTCCCGAACGCTTGAGAGACACCCTTACAGATTCCTCCAGTAGACCAGCTCCTCCCAAAGAACACAAACAGTCCCACTGGGACAAACCGATCATGGAAAAAATCGCCAACACAATGCTCTCCAACGCCTCAGGAAAGGACAAAGCTCGTCTCCTGGCAGTGAAGGCACCACACTCAGGAGATTTCCTGTTAGCTGTTCCCAACTCCTCCTTGGGCACTCGACTAGGCCCACATTCCATTCGGATTGGTGTTGCTCTTCGCCTAGCCGCCCCCATCCTCACCGAACATAGGTGCATTTGCGGCAGGGCGACAGCTGATCAATTCGGACTTCATGGTCTCGTGTGTCACACAGCAGAAGGGAAGTATGCCAGGCATGAGGAGGTCAATGACATCATAAAGAGAAACCTCGCCACAGCCCGTTGCCCAGCTCAACGGAACCCCAAGTGCAGAGGACTGACGGAAGTCAAAAGCGTCCTGATTGGAGCCACTATGCTACCTTGGAAGGATGGAAAGCAGATTGCCTGGGACTACACCAGTGCAGCCACATTGGCAGACACCTCCTTGCCATACTCCGTAGTGGAAGGAGGTGGAGCTGCCAGCCACAGGGAGACCCAGAAGATCCGCAAATATGAAGACCTTCCCCCTTGCTATAACTTTATCCCAATAGGGTCGGAGACCCTTGGAGAATGGGGCAAGTGTGCTCTAAAGTTCCTCAAAGAGCTGGGTGAAAAGCTCATCATAGAAACCAAGGACCACAGGGCGACCAGCTTCCTCTTTCAGAGACTCAGTGTTGCGATCCAGAGAGGAAATGCCTGCAGCATGCTGGGCACGCGGCCCACCGCCGGGGAGCTGGACGAAGTATTCGAGATGTAACTCTGAGTTACCTATGTTGTTTTACTTTCTATTGTATCTTTGTGAATGTTTTGTCAATGTATTTTGTCTTTAAATAAAATATATATTAATTAAATATATGGGGTGGTAGGAGAAAATTCTCAAACAGCTTCAGTTTTCCCTGAAGCAAGTTTATTCTTTTCTCTGAGGATGAGGGTCCCTAGGACAGTTCTAGAGGTGGTACCTCCCTATATACATATATATATATACATAATATATATATATATATATATATATATATACATATATATATATATATATATGCAATAATATCACAGTAAACAGGTGATTTCAGAATATGAAAAACAACCACTGTGAAAGAATAGCGAAATTTCAAGCGTTTTTGTGACTTCTCACATTATCAAGGAACTGTCTCTATATATATATATATATATATATATATATATATATATATATATATATATATATATATATATTGAGAGTTCTCTACTGTTGTCTTAAATGACTACTGAATATCAAAGAACGTGTCCCTCTTAATGGAGTGCCATGTAAATGAGAGACGTAGTCTTGTCAGCGTACGTGAAAGGATAGTATGCTTAATTAAGGAGAATATGCTGAGATTTTTTTATTTAGTATAATTTAATGTATCAGTATGCTGCTACCTTATTCACTATGATAGTTATATAGGGGAAACAAAAGCTGTTTTTTCAATTCATTTTTTACCACGCAGGATGGGATGATTTCTCGTAAGATTACGAGACAACGGCGATATGTGATTAAAAAATACATTCAAGGGGTGACATTCTAGGATGAATTATATGTCTGCAAATGTCTAAAAGATTTTAGGTAGTAGAAATTTCATTTAAACTCAGAAAATCTAGCAATTGCGCCCTTCAGGTGGAGTGTACTGAAGTTGCTGAAGTAAACCATACCCCCGGCTAGCTGGTCTAGTGGCTAACGCGACGGGCTGGAGTTTTGAGACTCTATGACCGCGGGTTCAATCCCGGCCGGGGGTATGGTTTGTTTGCAATCGTGTCATTACGATTTCTTAAGTCTTGCTGAAGTAACTGGAGATGTTCTTTCCTTTCTAGGATCAAACCTGAGTGTCTCTTAATCCCAAGGTGCTGTATGGTCCCTACGATTTAGCGCTTCCTGGAGAATACATTTAGTGATATAGGTAGAAGAGACATCAGGTTGACAAGTGGATCATAAATACGTCAGTAAATCTTAGTCTTAATCAAAAAGTTTCGCTCAGTGAGAGCGAAACCTTGGACGGATATTAGTAATTAAGGTAGAATTACTCACAAAATGTTAGGTAAAAAGATACGTGTGCAACTAATGTTTTAACGTTTTGCTCTCCAGAAACTTTTGTCGGCTTGACGAAACTCATGGAGAGCGAAACGTTACCAGGTCGGATATTATTACGAGTAACGAAGCACAGGCTCAACCCACTCTTTTAATACTCCCTCAAGGTGGACTGGTCACTTAACCTTTCTTACCACTTTCTTCCTGTTAACGCACGATCTTTCACACTGCTCTCTACTATCCCAATTCTTTTCTCTTTCCACTCTTGCCATCGATCTTATGGCCTTGCAGTGAGAGCTGACTCTGCTTCTCAGGGACACCCGTGCCAGCACTGGCGACTCTCGTTAGGGTAATGAATGCTGATAAAGCAAGGTGGAACAAGAAAAGAATTTGTCTCTTGGAGACGATAATGGTTAAAGACACAAATTTAATATATGATTCGTTATTGGCGATGTTTCGTCCAAATAGTGAATTTCCCCGAGTCTCTTTTATCATCGTATTCTTTTCTTAAAATAATTTCTCTTCACCGCAGGCGGTGATTACTGATACATTATATTATCAAATTTTAATGATAACATACAAAATAAAGTGGAGGATGAGTTCCCACGCGAATGAAGGGAAGTTCCCAGGTTGCCCCTACCACGTGAATGAAGGAAGTTCCCAGGTTGCCCCTACCACGTGAATGAAGGAAGTTGCCAGGTTGCCCCTACCACGTGAATGAAGGAAGTTGCCAGGTTGCCCCTACCACGTGAATGAAGGAAGTTGCCAGGTTGCCCCTACCACGTGAATGAAGGGAAGCTGCAGGCTACCCCTACCACGGACGTATCTTAATAAACGGTCACCAAATGGGTGAGCCAAATTTAGAACCCCAAGGAAATACCGCGGTAATTACGAACAGCAAAACAGATAAGAGAGAGAGAAAGAGATAAGGTTCGGATTTTTAACCCAGTAGGGTTAGCCACCCTGGATAAGCCAAGAAAGGCAGTGCGTCATCGAGGACTGTCTAACTTATTTCCATTGGGGTCCTCAATCATGTCCTGCAGGAAGCGACCCACACTAGTCGACTAACACCCAGGTACCTACTTTCTTGCTAAGTGAACGGGGCAGCAGGTGTAAGGAAACACACTCAATATTTCCACCCTTGCCGAGGATCAAACCACTATTTTAAATAAAAAGCATAGATATTATTCACGGAATATACCAGATTAGGTTAGGTAAGATTCGTCAGGAGACAGTGCAAGTGTTTCCTGACTCAGGTCTTAGTCATATTAAACCGCAACAACAACTTTTGTCATCTGACCGAGACCTTTGGCTGGGTTACCAGTCCACCCCTTTAAAATTTAATTTTGTTACTGCGTTTTTTAAACTAAAGTAGTGGATATAAATCATGGGACTGGTGACCTGGTGGGGTGACCACATGGGGTTGTAAGTGGTTTGGTGAGACCGATAAACTATGTAAAAGGACATTTATGTACTCATCAGATCATTTATTAAAGGAAACGTTTCGCCACTCGGATCAGTGCTGATGAAGCCGCTAGTGGCAAAACGTTTCCTTTAATAAATGTCCTAAACTGTACACAGGTGTCCTTTTCCAGGGTGACCACGTAACACCATCACTAAGTGAGCGCCATTGTAAAGGGCAGCATTATTCCCGGGTTACCAGGGAGAAAAGTCTAGGTTATGTTCCATAGTAAGTCCTCCACACCAGAATTTACTTAATAAACAGGGAGAGGGAAAAGGAGAGGAAGATGGGTATGGAAGAAGAGGAATATGGAGAAAGGGGAATTCTCTAATTCACTGAGGTGGTGATAGTTGTTGTTTTTCTTGTTATTCTTGTTTTTTTCCTAGTTCTTTTACTAGTCGTTCCAATACATCTCCTTAGTACGAGTTATTTATATATTGTTCCAGCCAACGACATTTCATTATTTGTATAACAGTAATAATTATCTTTATTTCTAGAAGTACATGATACAACTGATACAGACCTATCTGACATTACTAGCATGCTATATTAGTTAGTCCCTGATTATGCTGAACTCTTCGGGATACTTAGGTTCACCTTGCCTCCCAGGATGTGACCCACAACAGTCGGGTAACATACACGTACCTACAACTGCTAGGTGAACAGGAAGAGCAGCACTTCAGTGTGTGGGAGCTGAGGACGCTGTCCATTAAGCCACGAACTCCCACGAACTAAGCCATGAGTACCCATCCTTTATTTTATTTCTAACAGGTTTCGTGGATCTGTATTTGCCCTGTTTGCATGTAATTGTTTTGGGGTATTGCCTAACAATGAGGAACACAATCAAATTAACAAACCTATAATATGCTAACAATATTCGAAACACAAGACTAGCCAACAAATACAGTTGATATGCACTGTGTGCAGAGAAAACCATAATGTAGACACTGTTTTAATACAGTCTTTGTACTATAATTTACAGTACCTACTGAATTTCCCACATAATGCTCTGGGCAGTTAAACTCAAAACATAAATAAGTTTTTTTTTAACCAATATTTCTTTGACTTGTTTCATGCATTTTTTTTTTCTATATTTCAAAAATGTCCTATAAGTTATGTACGACCACTATGCCTTTTTGATGCCTTCTCGAAAGATTCATTCACTTTTAAAATAGATTACCTTGAAAGTAAAATTTATTTCTTTATGAATATTAACTATTTTTCCCATTTTCTCATTCTCATAGCAAACATAGATTAAAAAATCCAGTCATCACTTCGCTAGGACAATAATTGAGTATTTTTATTGTGGAAATGTTACATCAGTCAGTTGTTTCATCAGTCCAATACAGAAAAGAATGGAGGAAGATAGAAGGAATTTGAAGTAATTAGTCTTTCAGCCTGGAGATGTGTCCCGTCCATCAAATTTACCAAAAGTACAACATATCATTTCAGACCATGGAACTGAACTATTCTCTTGGCTGAGGGACTGACCACCTCAAATACTATTTCTCCATGCTTGATGGACTGATTACATCATCTTTACTTCGCCACGATAAGAGACAACACAAGTGTCATGAGCCCAAGACTGTTCAACTGCCTCCCAGCATACATAAGACGGATTACCAATAGACCCCTGACTGTCTTCAAGCAGGCACTGGACAGGCACCTAAAGTCAGTACCTGGCCAGCTGGGCTGTGGTTCGTACGTCGGGTTGTGTGCGGCCAACAGTAACAGCCTGGTTGATCAAGCCCTGATCCACGATGAGGCCTCGTCACAGACCGGGCCGCGGGGGCGTTGACCCCCGATACTCTCTCAAGGTATACTACACCTGCTGCGTCAGTATTTGACTGATGAAGCCGACTAAGTGAAACTTTTCTATAATAAAGATAAATAACTATTGTACTTGAGTCTTACTCATCAAGTTGTCATTATTTTCAGCCGTTTTCAACATTTTGTCGGTATTTTCAACCATATTCATCATTCTAAGAAATAACTCGTAACTGCAGAGCAAGTTAGGTTTTCCATTGCCTTCAACACCAAGGTTTGAGAAGTTTATTTGTTGTATTTTGGTCATCAAAATCACCTTCATTAACTTCTTTCTCTTTTTTTTTCTACGAGATTATTTCCCGGCTGAGAGATGGTTATTGTATATAATTGTTTTCATCCCTTTTGTTGATTAGAGCAGCTGGTTAGAAAATAAAACTTAACACTTCCCCGAACCCTCTTCTCCCTGACCCCTCTTCTCTCAGACCCCTCTTCTCCCTGACCCCTCTTCTCCCTGACCCCTCTTCTCCCTGACCCCTCTTCTCCCTGACCCCTCTTCTCCCTGACCCCTCTTCTCTCAGACCCCTCTTCTCCCTGACCCCTCTTCACCCCGACCCCTCTTCTCCCTGACCCCTCTTCTTCTCCCCATCCTTTCCCTCTCTACTCTTCCCATTTTCACTTTTTCCCTTGCCTCTATTCCCCTCTCTACTCCTCCCCTCGCCACTCTTCCCTTCTTCACATATTCCCACTTCACTCTTTCCTCTTCACTCTTCCCCCCTAACCACTCTCCCTCTCCACTTTCTCCCAATCCGCTTTTTTTCCTCTCCACTCCCTCCCTCGCCACTCTCTCCCTCGCCACTTTCCCTACTTTACTGTCTCTCTCTCTCTCTCTCCCTTCTCCACTTTTCCTCTCCTCTCTCCCCCTCTCTTTTCCACTCTTCCCTAGCCCTTCTCCACTCTCACCTCTGCACTAACCTATTTGTTCTCTCATTTCTTTCTTACTTTCTCCTTTCTCTCTCCTACTAGATTTCTTTTCTTGTGTTGTGTCCTACAAAGTTCTTCCCTCACTTCCCCCTCCACTTTCATCTCTCCATTTTACATTACCTCTCTCCCTCCTTGCCTCCTTTCCTCTCACTTCAGCCATTAACACTCTTTAAAAGTTATGAATACATTGAACAACCACGGTGACAACACACATCCCTGTCTAAGGCCTACTTTTACTGGGAAATAATCTCCCTCTCTCCTAAATGCTCTTACCTGAGCCTCACTATCCTCTTAAAAACTTTTCACTGTGTCAGTAGCCTACCTCCTATTCCATACATTTGCAACATCTGCCACATTGCCCCCTATGCACCATGTCATACGCCTTTTCCAAATCCATAAACGCCACAAAAACCTCTTGGTCTACACACTTGGTCTACACCCCATCCCCCTACCCTTCGGAAAGCCTCTTTGTTCTTCTGCTATCCTACTCTCCGTTTTCCTATTAATTCTTTCAATAATATCTCTCCCATACACTTTACCAGGTATACTCAACAGACATATTCCCCTATATTTTTTGCATTTTCTTTAGTCCCCTTTGCCTTGATACAAAGGAACTATGCATGCTCTCTGCCAGTCACTAGGTATCTTACCCTCTTCCACATATATATATATATATATATATATATATATATATATATATATATATATATATATATATATATATATATATATATATATATATCCCCTCCTGCTTTTAACATTTCTATCTTCATCCCATCAATCCCAACTGTTTTACCCCCTTTCACTCTACCCACTGCCTCTCGAACTTCCCCCACACTCACAACTTGCTCTTCTTCACTCCTGCAAGATGTTGTTCCTCTTTGCCCTATACACGAAATCACAGCTTCCCTATTTTTATCAACAGTTTGCCTCCATCTTCCTGATACCACTAACTCTCCATTTAATAACTCTCCTCTCCTATTTATAACAATCATATCCATTTGTTCCCAAGGCTTCCTCAACTTATGAATCTCACTCCAAAACTTTTTCTTATTTTCAACAATATTTGTTGATAACATCTCTCAGTCTCTCATTTGTTCTCCTTTTACACTGCTTCACCACTCTCTTAATCTCTCTTTTCCTCTCCGTATACTCCTCCCTCCTTGTATCACTTCTACTTTGTAAGAACCTCTCATATGCTAACTCTATCTCTCATACTACTCTCTTTACATCACCATTCCACCAATCGCTCTTCTTCCCTCCCGCTCCCACTTTCCTGTAACCACAAACTTCTGCTGAACACTCTAACACTATATTCATAACCCTACCCTATACATCTTCAACCCCATTGCCTATACTTTCACTAGCCCATCTATTCTCCAATAGTTGTTTATATCTTACTGCCTCCTTCTTTAGCTTATAAACTTTCACCTCTCTCTCTTGCCTGCTGCTTTCTTTTTTCTTGTATCCCATCTACCTTTTACTCTCACTGTATCTACAACTAAAAAGTGATCTGAAATATCTGTGGCCCCTTTATTAGCATGTACATCTTTAAGTCTACCCAACAGTCTTTTATTTATCAATCGGGTGGCCCGGTGGCCTGGTGGCTAAAGCTCCCGCTTCACACACGGAGGGCCCGGGTTCGATTCCCGGCGGGTGGAAACATTTCGACACGTTTCCTTACACCTGTTGTCCTGTTCACCTAGCAGCAAATAGGTACCTGGGTGTTAGTCGACTGGTGTGGGTCGCATCCTGGGGGACAAGATTAAGGACCCCAATGGAAATAAGTTAGACAGTCCTCGATGACGCACTGACTTTCTTGGGTTATCCTGGGTGGCTAACCCTCCGGGGTTAAAAATCCGAACGAAATCTTATCTTATCTCTTAATACATAGTCCAGCAAACTACTGTCATTACGCCCTGCAGTATATCTTGCATACTTATTTATCCTCTTTTTCTTAAGATATGTATTGCCTATAACCAAAACCCTTTTTATGCAAAATTTAATCAAAGGGCCCCCATTATTATTTACACCTGGCATCCCAAACTTACCCACCACACCCTTTTAAATGTTTCTCCTACTTTAGCATTTAGGTCCTTTACCACAATTACTCTCTCACTTGGTTCAAAAGTTCCTACACACTCGCTTAACATCTTCCAAAATCTCTCTCTCTCCTCTACACGCCTCTCTTCTCCAGGTGCATACGCACTTATTATGACCCACTTTTCGCATCCAACCTTTATTTTAATCCACATAATCCTTGAATTTATACATTTATATTCCCTCTTCTCCTTCCATTACTGATCCTTCAACATTATTGCTACCGCTTCCTTAGCTCTAACTCTTTCACATACCTCTAACTTAATCCCATTGATTTCTCCCTACTGAAACTCAACTACCTCCTTTAGCTTTGTTTCACTTAGAGCCAGGACATCCAACTTCTTTTCATTCATAACATTACCAATCATATCTGTCTTATCATCCACACTACATCCATGCAGATTCAAGCATCCCAGTTTTATAAAGTTTTTCTTCTTCACTTTTTAAGTACTTTCTGCAGGAGAAGAGGTTACTAACCCATTGCTCCCGGCATTTTAATCGCCTAATACAACACGCATGGCTTACGGAGGAAATATTCTTTTCCATTATTGTTAAGTGCGACCTAAGTGTAAGTAGAAGTAGCTTGATATGTTCATTATTCAACGTGCTTATGAGACAGGAAACAACACCAGCAGTCATACCATCATGTAAAACAGTTACAGGTTTCTGTTTCACACCTACTTGGTAGGACGGTAGTACCTCCCTGGGTGGTTGCTGTCTGCCAGCCTACTACCTATGTGCATCTCTCTCTCTCTCTCTCTCTCTCTCTCTCTCTCTCTCTCTATATATATATATATATATATATATATATATATATATATATATATATATATATATATATATATATACACATATATATGTCGTGCCGAATAGGCAGAACTTGCGATCTTGGCTTAAATAGCAACGTTCATCTTGCCATATAGGACAAGTAAAAATTTGTGTATGCAATAATTTCGCCAAAATCGTTCAGAACCTAACGAAAAAAATATATTTCACTGTGTTTGTTTAGTAGTAAATTATTGTAAGCAAATCTAAAATATATTTACTCGGGTTAGGATAAAATAAATTACTCTTGTTATAATAAGGTTAGGTAAGTTTTCTAAGATTCTTTTGGTGCAAAATTATAAACTTTTACATTAACATTAATGAAAAAAATATGTCTTTCAACGTATAAGAGAAAATTTAAGAAAGGAATTTATTTTAATTGAGTCCTTGCTAATTGACCAGTTTTACATATTCGGCACGACATATATATATATATATATATATATATATATATATATATATATATATATATATATATATATATATATATATGTATGTATGTATGTATGTATGTATGTATATTGGTAGGTACCACCTCTAGAACTTTACTGGAGACCCTCATTCTCAGAGAAGATAATAAACCTACCTCAGGGAAAACTCAAGGTTCTCCCCGGAGCTTTTTGAATATTTTTTTCTCCTACCATCCCCTATAATTTATATTATATATGCACTTTACTAATAGACAGAATACATTAATAGAAAACACAAACATGAGTACATTGGTACAATATATTACAATACATTACAATTGGATTACCAGGTAATTCAATCAGACCAATTATTAGCTCCATAGGATCAGTTTCGTATAAATTATCCAAATGGCTTGTTGACATTTTGAGCCCTATTGTAGGTAAAACTTCTAGCTTCAATGTTAAAAACAACTTAGATTTAGTTGATAAATTAAGCTCCTTGACTGACTTAAATGATTTTAACATGGTTAGTTTTGATGTTACTTCCTTGTTTACGAAAGTTCCTGTTGATGATTTATTAAGTTTCTTATCTGAAGAACTCGTTAATTACGATTTACCATTACCAGTTCCTACTATCATTAAACTTATTAAACTTTGCATTGTTGATGCAAAATTTGTATTTAATGATAAGTTTTACACTCAGAAATTTGGTATGGCAATGGGAAATCCTCTTTCACCTGTTCTTAGTAATCTATACATGGAATTTTTTTAAACAAGATTGCTTAACACAATCCTCCCTAATAGAGCAAAATGGTTCAGATATGTTGATGATATTTTATGTCTTATGCCCAAGAATGTAGATATACACTATTTCCTTGGCAAATTAAATATCTTAGCCCATTCTATAAACTTTACTGTTGAGTTTGAGGAAAATAACTCATTGCCTTTTCTAGATGTTTTAATTATTAAGAGTGATAATGAATTCAAATTTAAAATTTACAGAAAACCTACAAACAACTGATCCTATGACCACTATTATTCTTTCCATCAAGATAAAGTTAAACTGTCTGTTTTCTCATCAATGTTTTTGAGAGCTTTACGTATTTGTAGTCCAGAGTTCATAGATGAAGAAATATCCAAAATTTATGAAATAGCCATTGATCTGAAATACCCGAGAAATGTATTTGATAAATCATTTAAAATTGCTAGAAATACTTTTTACAACCCAAAAAGGGACAGCCAACCTTATTCAACTAAAAATATGTTGGTTTTCCCTTACCATGAAAACTTGGTTGACATGCCTTCTCTTCTTAAGACTTTTACTATTAAAGTTGTATTTAAAAATCTTGATACAGTAAAAAAAACTTTTGATAAAGAATTCCCCCCAAAATGCTGATGGATGTGTCTATAAGATTCCTTGTAAAATTTGCGATAAAGTTTATTACGGTCAAACTGGTAAAAATCTCGAACTAAGATTAAAACAACATAAATATAGCATTAGAACTGGACAAGATTCCAATGCTCTATATATTCACGTGAGAGATTTAACCATCCAATTGATTTTCAAAAAGTTGAGAAAGTTGTATCAAGCAAGTCCATGGTTGACAGAAATATAATTGAATCTTGTTTCATAAAAAGCAGTTTTGAAAATAATATGAATATTTCCTTAGGTTTATATAAATTAGATTCATTTATAATTAATAAAATTTGATTAGAGTTTAATAATACATTGGACAAATAATAAACCTTATTTCTTGGGTAGAATAATTTGTTAGTGGGATGTCATGAGGACCTGTCTAGTTGGACCAGCGGACCTACTGCAGTGTTCCTCTTTTCTTATGAGTCCGGTATTGTCGCGCGTCAGGTGGGAGTTGACTGTGAGGTATTACTTTTGATGTATTACTTTCATAGTCCCTTGACAATGTGAGTAGTCACGAAAGCGCTTGCATTTTCACTACTCTTTCACAGTGGTTGTTTTGCATATTTTAAAATCACCTGTTTACTGTGATCTTATTGCATATATATATATATATATATATATATATATATATATATATATATATATATATATATATATATATATATATATATATATAATGTCGTGCCAAAAAGGTAAAACTTGCGATATTGGCTTAGATAGCAACGCTCGTTGTACCGAATAATGCAGAATTTGACAGACCGAAAATTTGTGTAAGCAGTAATGTCGCAAAAATAATTCTGAACTTAACGAAAAAAATATATTTCATAGTGCTTGTTTATTATTAAATTATAGTAAACATCTAAAATATTGTAAATTACTGTAAACTTATCTAAAATACAAATTGTGCTTGGTATAATATGGTTAGGTAAGTTATCAAATGTTCTTTTGGAACAAGATTATTTATTTTTACTTTAACATAAATGAAAAAATATATCTTTAAAAGAATAAGAGAAAATTTTAGAAAGGACATAATTTCATACGAGTTCTTGCTAATTGGCTAATTTTACCTATTTCACGGGGGGGGGGGTGGAAATCTTTAGCTCAAGTACTTTCACCCTTCTCAGTGGGTCATCAGGAGCTGTGCAATGTTGCAAGGGCAACAACAGGAGAAGTAGGGTAAGTTTCTTGAGTATAGCGCAGTGGCACCAGCCAGTCGATATATATATATATATATATATATATATATATATATATATATATATATATATATATATATATATATAAATATATATATATATAACGAGTGATATTGATCAATAACAACACTGCGACTAGCCTTGGACTCGGACCCACGATGTTTTGGCCCGCCTCATGGTGACCGAAAATCACATGATGCTCTAACCCACAGGACCACCAAATCCTACAAGAACCAAGCACCGAGCCAAGCTAGGTGTGTTATCCTCGAGTCCTTGGCTAGTCGCAGCGTTGTTATTGATCAATACCACTCAACAGTTGAGTTTGAAGAAAATAACTCATTCCCTTTTCTAGTTGTTTTAATTATTAAGAGTAATAATGAATTCAAATTTAAAATTTACAGAAAACCTACAAATAGCTGTTCCTATGTCCACTATTATTCCTCGCATCAAGATAGAGTCAAACTGTCTGTTTTCTCATCAATGATTTTGAGAGCTTTACGAATTTGTAGTCCTGAGTTCATAGATGAGGAAATATCCAAAATTTATGAAATAGGTAATGATTTAAAATACCCAAGATATGCAATTGATAAATCTTTTAAAGTTGCTAGAAATACTTTTTACAATCCAAAAAGGAACAACCAGCCTTATTCAACTAAAAATATGTTGGTTCTCCCTTACCATGAAAACTTGGTTGATATGCCTTCTCTTCTTAAGACTTTTAATATTAAAGTTGTATTCAAAAATCTTGATATAGTAAAAAAACTTTTGATAAAGAATTCCCCCCAAAATGCTGATGGATGTGTCTATAAGATTCCTTGTAAAATTTGCGATAAAGTTTATTACGGTCAAACTGGTAAAAATCTCGAACTAAGATTAAAACAACATAAATATAGCATTAGAACTGGACAAGATTCCAATGCTCTATTTATTCATGTAAGAGATTTTAACCATCCAATTGATTTTCAAAAAGTTGAGAAAGTAGTATCAAGCAAGTCCATGGTCGACAGGAATATAAATGAATCTTGTTTCATAAAAAGCAGTTTTGACAATAATATGAATATTTCCTTTGGTTTATAGAAATTAGATCCATTTATAATTAATAGAATTTGGGAAGAATTTAATAATACACTGGACAAATAATAATTTTTTAATTTTCTTGGGTAGAATAGTTTGTGGGTGAGTTGTGCAAAGGACCTATCCAAGTTGGGTCGGCGCGCGTCAGGTGTTTAACCGTTGTGGGATCTGATAGTGAGGTGCTGGCCAGACCCCTTATATAGCTTCCTTGGATGCTTTACTTTCATAGTTCCTTGATAATGTGAGTAGTCACGAAAGCGCTTGGAATTTCTCTATTCTTTCAGAGTGGTTGTTTTGCATATTCTGAAATCACCTGTTTACTGTGATCTTATTGCATATATATATATATATATATATATATATATATATATATATATATATATATATATATATATATATATATATGCGGTCTATCCACCCCTCTTTTGTCTTACTTCTGCCACCTTGTCATAAAACTGTGTGTGTGTTTGTGTGTGTCTGTCTGTATGAGTATGAGAGACAGCGAGAGATGGTAGGTGTTACTAGCAACAGCGAGAAGACAAGTAGATAGATAAGGTATACTATCAAGACCAAGCGACGTATCAAAAGAAATACACAGTACAAGAGTGCAAAGTTGTTGTCTAGACAAAGGCAAAGGAGAAAGACTAGTAATAAAATAACCGAGAGGGAATTTTAGTTGGAAGCTGTTAGAGCTAGGAGGTTGGAGTTTATTATTACTTTGTAGAATGTAAGTAAAGTTAACCGTGCACAAGTCAAGTGCAGTAAGGACAAAAACATCTTCAAGAAGAAACAAAGAAAGAAAAGGAACTTTCCGTCAGTGTGTAATAAAGTAGGAACAAAGACAGTATCTGTAAACTAGAACATCCTTCATCAGGTTCCTATATATTAATCAAAAGCTCTTGATTCAAATAATATGAGCAGCTTTTCCTTTGGCAACCTGATTATCTGCCATTCCCCAGTCGCTGTATTACTATGGGTTTAGCGCTTCCTCGTGAATATTATAATCTAAACAAGATCAGGGACTAAATAGAGTACAATTACTTCTCAACAGGCAGTAGCAACTGCTGATAAGGCAGAGGAGGTGCCAACCAGGAAATGTGGAAACAGAGAATCGGGAAAATAGTTGCCAAAAATCCGCAGGAATCTAATGAAGAGGTTGCGATGTATCCTGGACCATTTTCAAGTCAGAACTTGAGCGAGATAAGTAGAGAAGGCTAAAGGACAACACACTAGAAAGCAGGGATAGAAGTAAGAAGTGGAAGTAATATTACTACTACTACTACTACTATTACTACTACTACTACTATTACTACTATTACTGTTGCTATTACTACTACTACTACTACTACTACTACTACTAATAATAATAATAATAATACTATTTCTGCCACCTCTCCTCCTCCCTACTGTATTATCACCAGGCTTCTGCTTTTCAAGTCCCATTTGTGACCTGACAATGGTCCAGGACGGACCGAAACGTCGTCATGAGGCTTCTCTCCTGTTCCAGCCACGGACTTTTATTCTTCATTCTTGGACATAGTAATGCTGGTCACACTGAAAGCACGTAGAATGGCCTGCAAACAGAAGACCGAGGCTTCAAGACAAGCAGAACTCGAACCAAGCTTCTAAAAGTAATTAGATCTCTGCACTGGAGGTATACGCTCTAAGAACTATGAACACCCACAGGAATCAGAGAGCAGAGAAGGATGAAATGAAGGAACTAAGCTTCTGAACCCTCCAATGAGATGACATATGGAAAATCATGAGTGAGAAGAGTTGACTTGGCTAGAAGAAATCGTTAATTTTCTACTCACTAAAGTAATACCATAAAAGGACACGAGGTAGTAGATGTAAAATACTCCAACATTATTATTGTAGCTGTGTGAAGTACCAAACCCTTATGGCTAATTTAGAATAAGGACTTTTTAGAGGCTCGATCCTCCGTCCACTAATCGCGAGACATTCAGTATACCTATTTCCAGCCACTGAAAGTAGCTGTGCAATAAGTAGGTAAGGAAGGAATTCAGTAAGCCTGCAGGGTCCAAGGCTTTTCAACACCCTTTCATAGAAGGACCTACTAATAAATAAACACTCTCCAGCGGTAACTTGATGACTGAATAACCTGAGTGCTAGGGTCTGCTGTGAGACAGGTCCGCGTGCGCGCTCACCCCCGAACTGTCAGCAACCAGCCTACTGGTAGGAAGTCGTGAGATAAAAATAATGTGAAGAATGAAGCCGGTGGAAGGTGTGAGACAAGATGGATGATGAGCTGCTGCTGCTGCTGCTGCTGCCGCTGCTGCTGCTGCTGCTGCTGCCGCTGCTGCTGCTGCTGCCGCCGCTGCTGCTGCTGCTGCTGCTGCTGCTGCTGCTGCTGCTGCTGCTGCTGCCGCCGCCGCCGCCGCTGCTGCTGCTGCTGCTGCTGCTGCTGCTGCTGCTGCTGCTGCTGCTGCTGCTGGGGGTAATATTTTATTCATCAAGGTGAATCATCTAACTCGTGTCGTAATAAAATGATCCGTTCAGTAGTGCTGGCACTACGACGGGGTGCGGTTTCCACCAGTGTTTGAACTTATTGATCTGAATGACGAACTGGTCACTAAGCAAGGCAACAGCATAATTATGACATACACTCAATATCCACCTTATTAGGCACACCTGTTCGTTAATGCAAACATCTGCTCAAGAAATCACGTGGCAGCACCTCTATCACTAAAAGCATGCAGATATGATCAAAAGCTTCATTTGTTATTCAGACCGAACATCAGAATGGGGAAGAAATGTGATCTAAGTTACTATGACTGTGGTATGACTGTTGATGCCAGGTCTAGTGGTTTGAGCATTTCAGAAACCTCGGATCTCCTGGGATTTTCACGCACAACAGTCTCTAGAGTTTATGGAAAATGATGTGAGAAACACATCCAATGAGTGGTAATTCTGTGGGCGAAAACATTTTGTTAATGAGAGAGATCAGAGTATTGTTATAATCATGGGGGAGTGCTAAATCCGTAGGGATTATACACCGCCTGTGGGTGGGGGGGATGGAAGGTATGCAGAGAACTGGAGCACAGATCTAATTCCCAAGATCAAGAGCCCCTCACCAGCGCCAAGGAACCTTCCCTGAGGGGAGGAAGAGAGAGATCAGGAGAGAATAGCCAGACTGATTCAAGCTGACTGGAAGGTAACATAAACTCAAATAATAACACTTTACAACAGCAGTATGCAGAAGAGAATTTCTTAAGGCATAGCACGTCGAACTTTGATTGTATGAGTTACAGCAACAAATCACACTGGGTTTAATTTCTGTCAGCACTTGCCACAGGCTCACCAAAACTGAACAGCTGAAGTTTGGAAAAACGTCGCCTGCACCGACGAATCGCTATTTGCTGCTGTATGTAGTAAAAATTAGGCATAAATAACCTGAATCTAAGGATCCATCCTGCCTTGTGTCACTGATTTAGGCAGGCTGTTGGTGGTGTACTGATATGAGGAATATTTTCTTGGTACCAAAACACCAACCGAGCATCGGTTAAATGCGATTTCTGCTTCGACATGCAGATAGTAGGAGCAGATATGGCGCTGCCTTAAGATGGGGAGATTCTCAGCATAAATGTACAGCCCACAGATCTGCAGCAACTGCATCACGGTATTACGTCAACAAGAATCAGGATATGAAAAGGAATGTTTTCAGCCTTTCGTTGATTCCATGCCACGAAAATTTCAAGCTGTTACGGCGCAAAGGGATGTCCTACCCAGCACTAGAAGGGTGTACCTAATAAAGTAGCAAATGAGTGAGTAATCCCGTAACACATTCAGCTAAAGTGCTTGCCAGAGGAGGAGGAGGAGGCAGAGCGAGGGACGCTCCTGCATGCTAAACCCAACAGTTAATGAGACGTTACAAATCATCATTTCAACTTAAGAGAAAAGTGGAACAAGTTAAACATTTTTATATTCGCAGGGTGATATATCAATTATTCTAAATTATACTGAAATGTTTATAGGGACACCGGTGTGATTCTTAATGTCAATGATTAATTTTTTAATATTTTTTTTTTAATTTTAAATATGATAATTTGAAGAATTTAATTTCTTATTGACAAAGAGCTCAAAGACCGACGGGTTTGTACCTTATAAATCTTACAAATAAATAAATCAAACGCTTAAATGATGGAACTTTTCAGTAGAAAAAAAAGTAAAGATCCGAGTCCAAGAGCTGGAATTCTTCCTATTCTTCATGCAAATTCATATATGAAATAACAATTGACCAGAATGGTGGCGGCGCTGTGATTACATTAGCTGAAAATAGCAAGTGGCAGAGGCAGCTCAGGGTGGTTATTCCCATGCAGCAGCTGGTTATGGCAGGGGAAAACCCCTAGACTTCCCTTGTAATTACAACTGAAAGGTCAGAGGTGGAAATACCCTTGAGTAGCACGGCGAGAGGGAGTCCGGGAAGGGGTAGCGAGGAGTGGATGGTGGAAGTGTGACGGAAGGTGAAGGGAATGGAAAAGTGAAAGGAAGTGGAGGATGAAGAGGAGGAGTGATAGGGAGTGGAAGGATGATGAAGAGGGGTAAATGGAAGGAGAGATAAAGATAAGGACAAGGTAATGAATGGAAATATAATGAATGGGGATTTGTAAAAATAATTCAAAGGATTATTTTGCATTGTTGGGAAAGTAGGAGAGATAGAGGAATAGAAATAGATATTTTTCCAACCCCATTCCCTCCACTCTCTCTCCCCCACCCTAAACATGAACTGCCAAATACCGTAGCTATCAAATAATGTAGCAGCACTCTGCGGGTGTAAACACGATATAACTATTATACAGAACAAGGTAACTGTACACTTTGTGCTCCCACCATACACAACAGAGTAACTGTATACTGCGGGTGTTTCCACCATGTATTTTTAATGTAAATGTTTCCTGAAATCTGCTTAAACGGTGTGAGTTTACACGTGTACAGTATCAGTATACACCTACCCGTAAACACAGTTTACGTTGTAAGTAAATGCTAATCAACACTCGTCCGTAAATCAACAATTTTGTTTATGCCTTTCATAGAGATGGTGAGACGAAACGAAATCTGACCAAACAACTGAAACTTTTTCTGTTGTTTCACTATTGAAACTGAAGAGAAATCGCTTTATTTACTTATTTACGGAATTTTTAATTAGCAGGTAGAAAATTCTACTCAGGTGAAATGATAAGCGACACATTCCTCTCATATGAAGTAAGATGTAACTGAAAGCGAATTTCTTCAAGGACACTTGATCAAGTCTTCAAGGTCCTACTCATCATCTTGATTTTTTAAAGAATACAGCTTATGAAAACTATATTTGAATTGACACATCATCAGGTAAAATGCAAATGTTCGGAATGTATAAATGTTTATATGAATGAATATACAGAAGTTGACATAATTACAGATAATTTGATACAGTATATAAACCCTCCTTAAAGCTTCTGTTTTTGTAACACACCGGCTGTCTCAAACTAAGGAAAGGTGTCAGAATAAAAAGGAAACACATTCACCATCACTCATGCAATCACTATATTGCCGCAATTTAAATGACCCTCAGAACTGCAACATCCTCATCCCTTCTTCAGAGTACGTGTACTGTACTTGTACCATCACGACTCAGATCTGCCTAACCAGTTTCCCTTAATCCCTTCATTAATGTTAAACTGGAAAAATACATGGATTCTTTGTTGGGGTTAAGGGCAGTTATTGGTGATCAGAGCAGGAAAAAAGCCGTCAAATTATGTGATTTGCGTTTTCTACCCTACCATAATGCTTTTAAATACACCGGCCGTCTCCCACCAAGGTAGAGTGACCTGAAAAAAGAAAAATCACTTTCACCATCACTCACTTCGTCACCGTCTTGCCAGAGGCACACCGACATTACAGCTCAGATGCCTCTCCACACAGTATTATCCCCACTCCTTTTTCGAAGTGCAGGCAATAGTTTTTCCACCTCCAGGACTCAAATCCTGTTAACCTCTTTCCCTTCATAAATTGTACCTTTCTCACACTCCAACAGCACGTTAAGTCATAAAAACCTTCATTCGAGTCTAACACGCTCATACACACCTGTTGGATGTTCAAGCCATTCACATACAAAACTTCCTTTACCTTCTCCTTTTAACCTTTCCTAGGACGATCCCTACGTCTCCTTTCCACTACAGATTTTTTTCAGCCTCCAAGTCGTCATATTTTGCTTCAGCCTCTCTAAAAGTCCAAGCCACCTCAGTAACTCCTCCTCATCATTCTGGATAATATTTTTAGGAATCCCCACACTTCCTCTTAATCCCCAAACTACGAATTCTCTGCATAATATTTGCATCACATTTTACATTTGCCCTAAGACAATATAAATATTTTCATTGACACCAACGTAGTCCTCACTGTAACGTTAAAACCATTGCCATACACCCATATAGAAGGGTTGATACCACTATACTCTGAGACATGTCCCTTTTTTGCCTCCATGTGTAACAACTTTTGTTTCCACAGATGCTTAATTAAATCACCCACCTTTCTCCCCTCATCAATTCTTTGGTTCATCTTATCATTCATAGACCCGTCCTCCGACAATCCACTCCCAACTATCTGAACTCATTCACTTTTTCCATATTCCCTCACTCCAACCTAATATTCAATCTTTCATTACCTAAAATTTTGTTACTCTCATCACCATGTTCTTTCCCATGTTTACTTTCAATTTCTTTCGTTTACATACCCACCCAACCTTTGCAACATCCTTCCAGAGTCTCAAAAGCACCGGGTCATCGGCAAAAAAGCAACTGTGACAACTTTCAATTTGTGTTAGATTCTTTATCTTATAATCGCACACCTCTGTTCAACGCCCTAATGTTCACTTCTTTTACAACCCCATCTATACATATGTTAAACAACCATGGCGATACGATTCATCCCTGTCCAAGTCCTACTTTTGCTGGAAAATAATCTCCCTCTCTTCTACATACCGCCACCACAATCACCCACGACCCTTGTTGGACCTGCCATCACTACTCTGAACCTCACTATCCTCATAGCAACTCTTAGTTTCTTTAAGTATCCTACCGCATTTTCCATACACTTGCAATATCTATCATACTGCTCGTCAATAAACCTCATCATATGCCTTTTCCATATCCATAAATGCAACAACAGTTTCCTTACTTTTATCTAAATATTGTTCACTTATATGTTTCAATGTAACACTTAGTCTCCTCATCTCTTACCATTCCTAAAGCCTCGTTCGACGAGGAATTAATACGAGAACCAGTGAAGCCGAAATAAAGAACGTTTTCCTAATTATACTCACATTATAATTTTGTCTCCCGTTCTCTCAGTCTAAAAAAATCTTCAACATTAACACGGTAGCATCATGAAGTTTCCAATTTTGCGTGTACCAAATGGTAAGAAACATGTAAATATGCAGTTTCTCAGAAATTCCATTCTCATGCCTCCTGATGCAACCCCTTCCCTTCCTTGGATCTAATCTGATTATCTTCCTTTACCCAAGCGCTGTATAACTCGTATGGGTTCGGTGCTTCACAATAAACATAATAATTATTGTTAAAATTATTATTATTATTATTATTATTATTATTATTATTATTATTATTATTATTATTATTATTATTATTATTATTCATTAATAATCGCTAATCCAGTAAGAGTGTAAAGTGTCTGGAAAAAATCATCAGAGTGCGTTGTAAATCCAGCAGCATCCACAGTGAGTGAGAATATTAAGGATGGAGTTATCACGTGTAGTATACCAGACTATTAATGATTGAGCCATCATGCGTATTATACGAGATTTAATGAATGAAGTTATCATTAGTATTATACGAGATTTAATGAATGAAGTTACCATTAGTATTATACGAGATTTAATGAATGAAGTTATCATTAGTATTATACGAGACTATTAATGGAGTTATCATTAGTATTTTACGAGAGAATTAATGATGAATTTATCTTGAGTATTATACGAGACTATTAATGATGGATTTATCTTGAGTATTATACGAGACTATTAATGATGGAGTTATCATGAATATTTTACAAGACGAGCTAATTTTTATTTGCCCTCCTGGATGAACTGAGTTTTTTTCTGCTGTGGTTTGTTTACTGTTATATTGAGGTTGGTTTTATTTTGGTTTATTTAATTGTTACTTGGTTTAATGTGGTTTATGTTACTGTAATTTGTGCTACTGTTTACGTTACTGTTGCTTTTGTTGCTGTGGTTTATTTGATTGTGGTAAGTATTATTGTGGTTTCTATTAAGGTTTCTGTTACTGTAGTTTGTGGTACTGTTGTTTGTGTTATTATGGTTTGTTATTGATGTTTATATTTCTGGTACTGTTGTATGTGGAACTGTTGTTTGTGTTACGTTGCGTGTTTTACTGTTATTTGTGTTCTTGCTGTTTGCTTTGTTGTAGCTTGTGTTACTATTGTTTGTACTCCTGTTTGTTTTGCTGTGGTTTGTGTTAGCGTGGTTTGTATAACTGTTGTTTATGTTACAGTTGTGTGTGTTACTGTTGTCTGTGTACCTTTTGTTTATTTTGTAGTAGTATGTGTTACCTTTTATGATAGTGTTGTGTTACTGCTGTTTGTATCACAGTTTTATTGTTTATGTTACTGTAGTTTGTGTTACTGTTGTTTGTGTTACTGTTTGTTTTGTTGTTTGTGTTACTTACGTTTGTGTCACAGTGGCTTCTGCTACCGTGGTTTGTTTTATTGTGGTTTTATTGAGGTGTGTTACTGTTGGTTGTTTACTCTGTTTTATTTACTAATTTTTGTTTTTCTATGATCATTTTCACTCAGTTTTGGATTACAAGGAATTACGCGCACCCACACACACACACACACACACACACACACACACACACACACACACACACACACACACACACACACACACACACACACACATATATATATATATATATATATATATATATATATATATATATATATATATATATATATATGCAAAACAACCACTGTGAAAGAGTAGTGAAATTCCAAGCGCTTTCGTGACTACTCACATTGTCAAGGGACCTGTTTACTGTGATCTTATTGCATATATATATGTCGTGCCGAATAGGCAGAATTTGCGATCTGGGCTTAAATAGCAACGCTCATCTTGCCATATAGGACAAGCGAAAATTTGTGTATGCAGTAATTTCGCCAAAATCATTCTTAACCTAACGAAAAAAATATATTTCACTGTGTTTGTTTAGTATTAAATTACTGTAAACAAATCTAAAATATATTTAGTTGGGTTAGGCTAAAATAAATTGCATTTGTTATAATAAGATTAGGTAAGTTTTCTAAGATTCTTTTGGTGTAAAATTAAAAATTTTTACATTAACATTAATGAAAAAAATATATCTTTAAACGTACAAGAGAAAATTTTAGAAAGGACTTAATTTTAAATGAGTTCTTGCTAATTGACCAGTTTTACATATTCGGCACGACATATATACATATATATATATATATATATATATATATATATATATATATATATATATATATATATATATATATATATATATATATATATATATATATATATATATATATATATATATATATATATATATATATATATATATATATATATATATATACATATATATATATATATATATATATATATTATTTACCATTCGTGAATTTTTTTTTTTTTTTTTAATTGAAGTGTTAATTTTTTGATAAAATTTATTGTTGTCTTGTATGTTGAAAGTTGTGTTGTAGATTGTGTGTCGTGCTGTATGTTCTGTCCTGTATTGTGTATTGTAAGTTGTGTCTTGTGCTGTTTATTGTGTGTTACACTGTATGTTGTGTCGCTTGTTGTGTAGTGTCGTTGGTCATTTGTTGCGTATTGTACGTTGTGATGTGTGTCGTGGATTATGTTTTGTGTTATATGTGTCGTGTCTTGTGTGTTCCGTCATGTGTTGTATGCCGTGTAGTATGTCGTGTGCTGTGTTGTGTCTCTTGTGTTGTGTAGTGTATTGTGTTGTGTGTTGAACGTTGTTTTATTTATAGTGAGCTGTGTATTGTTTATTGTGTTGTGTGTCGTGTCTTGAGCTCTAGATAACCTTAGAGATCTTTGTATATCTCAGCATTAATTAATTAGTAATGTAAATGTATGTGTTAGTCTATGTTGCGTAGCTTTTAAATCTCTCAATACGTGCTTATAGATCAACAGTTGCTGCAACTGTGCTCACCTATATGTGGTTGCAGGGGGAAGTCATAGCTCCTGGTCCAGCCTCTTCACTGGTCGATACTAGGTCACTCTCTCCCCTCTCCTAGAGCCTTATCATACCTCTTTTTATAGCTGTGCATAGAACTTGCTTCCACCACGTCACTCTCTAGATTATTCCACTACTTGGCAATCTAAGGCTAAAGAAACACTTCCTAACATCCCTATGACTCATCTGAGTTTTCAGTTTCCAATTCTGACCCCCTGTTCCTGTGTCCCATCTCTGAGTGAAACATTCGAGCCCTGTCCACCTTGTCAGTTCCTCTCAGTATTTTATACGTCATTATCATGTCTCCCTATCCCTCCTATCCTCTAGTGTCATCAGGTTGAGTTCCCTTAACCTCTCCTCGTAACGCATAACCCACAGTTCCGGGATTAGTCTTGTTGCAAACTTTTGCACACTCTCCAATTGACTAGGTGTAGGCTCCAGACTGGTGATGTATACTCCATTATGAGCCAAACGTACACGGTGTACAGTGTCGTGAATGACTCCTTACTTACTCCTTACTTACTCAGGTTTGCCAAGCGCCCATATGCTGCAGCAGTTATTTGACTGATGTTTGCCTCAGGGGACATGCTCGGTATAATGTTTACCCCAAGATTGTTTTCTTAAGTGAAGTTTGTAGCCTTTGCTCCCCTAACTTGTACTCCATCTGCGGTCTTCTCTGGCCATCCCCAATCTTCATGACTTTGCACTTGCTAGGGTAAAACTCCAGGAGCCATTTGTGGGATCAAACTTTTTGCCTATCCGGATATCCCTGCAATCTTCCTTGATCCTCGCCCGCTTGTATTCTTCTCATCAGTTTTACATCACCAGCAAACAGCGATGCTTCTGAATCTATTACTTCCACCATGTCATACTCGTATACAAGTAACAACACGGGACCTAGGACTGACCCTTATGGAACCCCATTCGACACATGCGTCCACTCTGACACTTCATCACATACCAACACCTGTTGTTTCCTTCCTATCAGCTATTCCCTGATCCATTGCAGTAGTTTCCCTACTATTCCTTCTATTGCTTCTCCAATTTTTTAATCAGTCTCTTGTGTGGTACTGTGTCAAAAGCCTTCTTGCAGTCCAAAAAGATGCAATCTACTCATCCCTCTCTCTCTCCTGGTTTACTTCTGTTACTATATCGTAGAACTCAAGTAGTTTTGTGGTACAGGATTTCCCATCTCTGAAGCCGGGCTGATTGTCATGTATGAGCCCAATACATGTACTTTGAATGTGCCCCACCACTCATATCCTGATAATATTTTCCATAACTTTGCATGCTATACATGTTAGAGATACTGCTCTGCAATTTAACGCTGCCTGTTTGTCTTCTTTCTTAAAATTTTAAACTGCATTTGCTGTCGATAGATTTATTGAAGATTGCTGCTTGCGTCACACACAGTTCCTCTGCTCCCTTTCTCAGGACCCATGGAGATATGTTTTCTGGGCCCACCGCCTTCGAGGTATCCAGTTCACTTAGCAGTTTCTTCACCTCCTCCTTGGTTATGAGTACTGTGTCCAGCACTTTCTGGTGCACCCAACCTCCTCGGTTTGCTGGAAGTATATCTGTCTCAACTGTGAAAACTTTTCTAAATCTTGTATTAAGTTCTTCACATACTTCCTGGTCATTCTGTCAGCTCCTCTCCTTCTTTCCTCAGCCTGATTACCTGGTTCTTGACTGTTGGTTTCCTCCTAATGTGACCGTATAACAACTTTGGTTCAGATTTGGCTTTTGATGCTGTCATTTTCGTATTATCTCTGGGCTTCTCTCCTTATCCCTACATATTCGCTTCTGGTTCTATTGCTCAACTCCTTGTTTTCATGAGTCCTTTGCCATTTTTTTCCATGCTCTAGCTCACCTCGCTTTGGCCTCTTTACACCTCCAGTTAAACCATGGGCTCGCTCTGGTCTTACCATTTTTTCTGTTATCCTTTGTTATGAACTTCTCTTCTGCCTCCCTGCACTTAGTGATCACTAGTTCCATCATTGCATTTACTGTCTTTCCTTTTAGTTCTCTTTCCCACTGTACTTCATACAAGAATCTTCTTATACCTATGTAGTCCCCTTTTTGAAGTTTGGCTTCTCCTGTCCTCGTGTTGCTGCATTCTCCACTGTTAACTCTACAAGGTGGTATTCGAAACTCAGGGCGTCGTGATCACTAGCACCAAGGGGTCTTTCGTGTGTGATATCCCTTATGTCTCAACTGTTCAAGGAGAATATGAGATCCAGCATTGCTGCAACATTCCTAACATGTTGGTGCATGAAGTTTTCCAATACAGTCTCCAACATCTTAGCTCTCCATGTTTCTAGTCCCACATGTGGCTCTAGATTTATCCAATCTACCTCTTTATTATTGAAATCTCTCATGAGTAATTTTTTCCTACCCACTTGTCCTGGGCACTTCAACTAGTGTATCCACCATTACTCTATTGCACTCATCATACTCTTGTTTTGGCCCCCTTCTGTTCAGTGGTGGGTTACACAGCACTGCTATCATAACCTTTGGACCCCTAGTCCGAAATGTTCCTACAATGAATTCACCTGCATTCCCTCTGTCCATTCTTCAGTGTGTGTGTGAGTTTGTGTGTGTTTGTGTTTTTTTTGTGTGTATGTGAATATATGTGTGTAAGTGAGAGAGAGAGAGAGAGAGAGAGAGAGAGAGAGAGAGAGAGAGAGAGAGAGAGAGAGAGAGAGAGAGAGAGAGAGAGAGAGAGAAATGGAGGAGGAGCGTACCCATGCGAGCAATCTTATATATAGTACATTCCTGGTAGATGGTATTTGCAGAAGGCGGAAAGCAAGCTTAGCTCTAATACCACAGTCAACACTGCACTTGTAGTGACTGTAGCCAGGGTACACCACAGTCAACACTACACTTGTGATGAGTGTAGCCAAGGTACACCACACTTAACACTACACTTGTGGTGAGTGTAGCCAGGGTACACTAGTCATCACCGCACCTGTGGTGAGTTTAGCCAGGGTACATCACAATATAGCAAGAGATCATTTGCTGCCTCTCACCGTCACTTCAGAGGAGTTGAATCCTTCACGTCACTCCGGGGACAAGCAAGGATATTGCCGTTCTAGTTCGCCTTGCAGTGGGAGACATCGTTAAGGTACCCCTTCAAAGGGCGGCATCGTTAAGGTACCCCTTCAGAGGGAGGCATCGATAAGGTATCCCTTCAAAAGGGGGCATCGTTAAGGTACCCTTTCAAAGGGAAGCATCGTTTAGGTACTTCTTTAAGGTGAGCATCGTTAGGATTCCCCTTTAAGGAGGACATTATTCGAGTTTCCATTCAAAGTGGGTGTCTTCTAGGAGCCCCTTCAAACGTTACACCTTTAGTGTACCCTTTCTAAGGGGGTTATTCTTCCTTCAGAGGTGACTCAAGGTGGTGACTTAAGGGTGACTCTTCCAGAGGATGATTTTTTTTACATTTAGTAGAATTAGTGTATCAGCAGTGTGCTACTACCTTATTAAGTATGATCCTTGCCTAGGGTAAACAAAAGTTAGTTATTTCCAAGTCACTTTCTATCACATGAGATGAATTTCATACATTGTGGTGAAGTTTTTCAGCCTTGGCTGCTAGACTTCAGTAGAGCAATGAGGATATCGTCAAGTTTCTCTTTAAAGGTTCATCAGCTACAGGAGTTTCAAAGGTTTCCTTCCAGCAGACCTGGAATTACTGTCGCTTGGGAAGTACCATCTCTCAGGATAGCTTGTTCCATACCCGGGAGAAATAATGATTTAGTGAAGATACGTCTGATTATTGCAGAGTGGGGGAACCGGTATGATACGAGTGCTTCTGAGAGGTATCAAGTGAGGGTTCTTCCTAGGAAGGCACCTTATGGAGACTTTATTTAGGGATGCATCACATGTTGCTCTTTGTAGGCTATCATCAGATGAGTGCTCCATCTAGGGTAGCATCAAATGAGTGCTCACTTTAGGGTAGCATCAGGTGAGTGCTCCTCCTTGGGTAGCAAAAGATGAGTGCTCCATCTAGGGTAGTATCAGATAAGTGCTCTGTCTAGGGTAGTATCAGATGAGTGCTCCATCTAGGGTAACATCGTTCTGGTGTTACCCTGGTGTTCTAAATATGCCATGTTGTTTTCCTAACGATGAACATGAACAATCCTGGTAGGAGTAAACTCACATTTAACTTTCCAGGTTAAGTGTGTTCCTCCCTGGAACTTGACATCTTATTATGACTAATTTACTTCTTTAAGAGACAATATTTAAAGGCTGAGATGTGCGTGGAAGAGAACAGTAAATGTGATCATAGTGTTCTTACAAATTTCTGCGATTCCTGTATAAGAACACGCTGTATTTACAATGTTAAATCCAGATGTTAATCTCCTCTCACGGATATTCCTTACCATGCATAATCTTCACACTTTCAAAAGGTACTTTAACAGACGGTGAACAGCTGTTCCCCGCTAACATTCACACCCCTGTAAACGACGCCCCCAACCCTCCCACGTTGCTTTCCCCATTAAACTCTAATTAGTAGTCGTCGGTAATTACACGCTGAACTGCAGTTCAGATCCCATTATCCCTTCAGGTGGGAAATGCACCTTCTCACTAGACGCATCATTCCCCTGTAATGATGCCGCTTAAAATGTAAAAAATTACATTTCTGCACCCAATTACCCGCTACAGTCTTAAGGAATAAAGGTAATGAAGCTTAACTGAGCAATGTTAGTTCTTTCTGTGGTCCTCCTGTTGCAACTGCTTGCATAAAATGCGACAAGTTGAACACAGGAGGAAAATTCCCTCCGTTACTGACGTTCCAACTTCTCGCGTAGTTGGCACGTATATTTTATCTAACGAGTGTTTTCCTGCTCTGTTTGGAAGGAACATTTGCATGTAAAAGGAAATCAGGGAAATGTTACTCTGTACATCACAAAAAAATTTTCTTATTCTTAGGTGCCCCTGTCAGGATCATGGTTTGTGTATTGTGCGGTTAGTGCTTCTTTATTGTGTGGTTAATCCGCCTTTATTATCAGCCTGACACCCCTGTAAAGTGTTTGATCTCTTTGTATTATTAGTTTGGTGCTTTAGTATTATTTGCTTGGTGTTCCCGTATTGTCAACATGGTGTCTCTATATTGTGTGGTTGGTGCTCTATACTTTGTGATTGGTGTCCTGTATTGTAATGATTGGTTCATTCCTGTATTATGTGGGTTGTGCTCCAGCATTGTATCGGGAAGGCTGAACACCAGACTATTGTGTTGGCTTCTGGACGCCTCTATAACTTGCAAAGTATTGTGTAAGCTAAATGTTTAACTATCATGAAGCAAACCTGTTTGTGTAATATTGTTAGAAGTGCTGATAAAGGTAAATTCAAAGTATCTTTTTACTTTGTCTCCTTGACGAACAATTTAGCAACTGTCCATTTCACGAAGTTTCCCCTCCGTTATGTTTGTCATATCCACTACAAGGAATGACGTAGACTCCTGCTTTTGCTGTATCATGGTGGTTGTGTCTGCCTCTAATAAGGTTCTTTATGGTAGTGGAGATGATGACTGCGGTGTTATTGTAGCTTCCTGACAGTGTGGCAGGGAGGTTGGTTGGAACACTGCAGGTGAGACAAATGATGCACCTTCCAACTTTTTTCTTTGTTCTGAGTATATACTGTAGTTCAGTAAGACACATGTGCAACAGTTAGGTATCTTTATTCCGAAATGTGTTACCTACACCGTAGGCTTCTTCAGTCGAATACAGTGCAGGTAATAGAAGCTTTGTAGATATAAAGACGTTGTAATGAGTACATCATCCTCGGTGCTCAGTCCCTCAAACCTGGAGAAGAGTTCTGCTCCATAGTCTGCTCCAAACATCAGACAGTGAACCAGAACTCTTTTCCAGGCTGAGGGATTGACCACCTCAAAACTACATTTTCGAGTGTGATGGACTGATTACATCATCTTTACATCTACATTGCTTCTGCTGCCTCTACTACTACTCGACTGAAGAAGCTTTCTGTGTAGATGAAGTGTTTCGGAAGAAAGATACCTAACTGTTGCACATATGTCCCACTTTTCAACTTGTCGGTATTGCGTGTCATTGTTATATTGTATACTGCGGTCACAATTTCACGTGCTCTTTTCCTGTAGTCGTGTATGAAGTAAGAAGTGGAGTGGAGCTTGCAGATGATGCGGATAATTATTATACACTTTTCTAACAATTCCGGATTACATATTCCGCATTCTCTGAGGAAGAAACCTAGCATCACCTTTGTCATGGTGTTGTATGAAGTGGATACGGTTATGTTGATTAGTCAGTTTTCAGTAACGCTTGTACTTCACCTGCGTGTCTGATTTGTAGACAAGAACTACTAAGTTTGTGTCGTTGTGTTCCTCTTCCAAAGTAAATTGGATGGATGGCTCAACTTCTTTGAGTATTCTCTGGAAGATGTCATGGTTGAATCTTCTGGCTATGATTATGAAGATGTCATTGACTTACTACAACCAAACTACATTACTTGGCATAACAGCCTTGAACAGTCCAGCTTCAGACGAATTAGTGTAGAGGCTGGTCAGGACTACACTGACTCGTGAGCCCTTAGAAGCAATTGTTAAAAATGGCAGAGTTAAAATTCAGAACAATCATGGAAGAGGAATTAGACACATGTACATAAAATGGCTTTCTTTATTAGAAGACTTTTTGACAATCACTGGCGTCATCAATGTCTCTCTTGGCGAAACGTCTTCAAATCAGCATAACCAGGTGATTCACCTGAGTTTAGTTCCTCTTTTTCATAATGGATACACCATTATTACAATGATGATAATATTGAATATCTCGTACCACGTTAAAATGGTAAGAGAAGGTCCATGTTGTCTGTCATTTTCTGTAATAAATCGAAGGCTTGGCTGGTAGGAACTTTAGTAATTAATAACGTGATGTCAAAGCATGCCAGTGATTTGTTTTTGATGTTTGTCCGTGACCCTTAACGGGAGGTTTCTCAATGTCTCATTGGACTGATGGGTTCCATTATTATTATTATTATTATTATTATTATTATTATTATTATTATTATTATTGTTATTATTTTATTTATAGGGAAGCTCTAAATCCGTAGGGATAATATATCGCCTGGGGGATAGGATACAGTGAAGTTCCTACCAAGTAAGAGAAAAAGAAATCGAATACCTATAATCAAGAGCCCTTCAACACTCAAGGAACGTTCCCTGAGAGGCAGACCAATAGTGTATCCAGAGTGCCACATAATTTGTGTAGTGTCCTGCTGGTACCTGAATTGATCAGTCTCGGGATTCTTCGAATTCGCTTAAGTTTCGACTGTCAGAGGAGGGTGCACACCTCGTGAAAAGATACAAGATATCGTGTTTTTACTGACTTTCTATTTTCTTCTGTTC